>NW_022991294.1:2500-55724 GCF_902827175.1 Gymnodraco acuticeps
TCTCTGATTTAAGCTCGGAAATAACAACTCAATACTTTTACTGAAGTATCGTTAAGAGTCTGTACCTGAGTATTTCTACTGAATGCTGCGTTATACTCCAGAGAAACCTTTAACACAAAGCATCTCTAAAGTGCAAACCAGTGGAGGAACTCTTAGAGGTCAAAAAACTACTAATAATTACCAATATTTTCGGCAGAATCAGAACATTTACTTCAGTGTGATTTAAAATCCAGGTATCGTACTTGTCGTGGAGTATTCTGACATTAATGTACGAGTACTTCTACTGAAGTATCACTAAGAGTCTATTCTACCTGAGTATTTCTACCTAATGCTACGTTGTACTCCAGAGAAATCCTTTAACATAAAGCAGCGCTAAAGATGAAACTCTTAGAGGTCAAAAAACAGGAATAATTACCAAATATCGTGATATATTTAATAACACATCACATATTACTTCAGTGTGATTTAAAACCCAGGTGTTGTACTTGTAGTGGAGTATTCTGACATTCATGTAGGAGTACTTTTACTTCAGTAATCTGAATACTTTCCTTGTTTTGCAGATTTCTCTCTCGTTGCCTTTTAGGTCTCACTCAGCTTCGCTCGTTAATAATACATTTCTTTTTGCACATTGAGTATATGTCAGCCCTCGCACACCTTCAGAGTCACAGTCTACCAGCGAAGTGTTGTCTAATATCCATTTTATTATTTACAAAGTGTTTATGTTAAGTTTGCTGTTTTCTTTGGTTGTATAAAGTCACATTTCAATGCGCTGTAACTGTAAGGTCCGTTATCTTCAGATCACAACCGGATTATGTCGGTTTTTCTTGTGTGATTTCGCCCCTTTTTCTGCCTTTTCTGCCACTTGCAGTTTTTTCATTTGTTTTTGGAGTTTGTCACAATTTATCGTACAATTTGTGAAAACTTTCAAAAAAAGCTATGAAAGTTGATTTAAAACACATTTTGACTCCAAAGTACTTAAAAAAGACCCTTAAAGTTTTTTATTTTGAAGCATTTTGCATCACTAATTTCAGCAAATGAACGACTGTTTGGTGTTTTCCCCCTCGTTACGTCGCCTAAAACATCTCCTTCATCCAACTTGGTTAAAGTAGAGGTATCGCTGATGGCCACAAACACACCATTTATTTCAAACTTTAAAAAAAGTCTAATCGCTGTTAAAATGGTCCAAAAAATGCACCCGGAAATGATTTGCAAAGCCTGTCCTTTCCTGCGTTTCCAGTCCAGATACGAGTCGATTATTAAAGTACTGAAAATGACATTTAAACCGATTTAAAACCCAAGCACTCCATGTTTTGTTGAACATTCCCCACCAGCCGTTAAGCATCAGAAACGTTGAGTTAACGGGAGGGAAAATGTATGAATTATGTAAATCAGACGTGGTTTTTACAACTTTAAGAGAGTTGAAGTGATTATATGATACTCCATTTGTATTTCTAAAGCTGTATCTTAAAAGCTTCTCTTACATTGTGTAATTTACGTTGGGTTTTTGTGTCTTTTAAACAATAATATAGAAATCTGATTTTCTTAACAATGAATGGTTAACTTCAGATTTGCTCACACATGTTAAAATACAACAAAAAATGAACCAATCAGTGCAGGGCTCATATTGATCTAAAGCGTCCGTACCTGCAGAGTTGATGAATTCATGTGTATTGATGAAGGTTTTTGAAGACGTAGTGTATTAAAGTAGTTTTGCATGTGAAGCAAAGATAATACAGATTAAATGATTGTGCCCCTTCGCCATGTTGGGTTGTAGCATGAACTGAGTGCAGACTGCCCCCTGCTGGCCTGAAAGTACAGTGCAGGCAGACTGACATTCATTATCTAGGAGGGGGGGGGGGGGATATGAAGTGCATCTTTTAGGGTTTTTTCACGGGATGTACGACGTGTCATTTCTATTTTCTGCTTTTGTAATTTTTTCAGGTAGAAATGAGAACAGAAATGATTTCGATGGTTTGTCTCGTCGACTGAAACCAGTTTGTTTTCTGTAGACATTAAACTTTACTTGGTTTGAACTTTAAGATGTTTTTCTACTCATTTGTGAATGAAATGTGAAAGTGTCTCTTTTGTATTTTGTACGGCTGAAGTTAAGAGTCTTCAGCTTTGTGAAGGAGGATCTCTAAACGTTTTCACCATTTACCGGAACAGGATAGAAATAGGAAAAAGTCATACTACAAATAAAATAATATTGTCGTAATAAAGGATGAAATGCGAGAAAAATAGTCATTTTATAGTATGTAATATATATATTTTTAAAAGTCATAATACATTCAAAAAATTCATAGTATCCCAATTTATTTTTGAAGTCATTTTGTGGCGCAGTGGAGTGCGGTGCGCAGTGGACCAGAGCCTTGGTGTTTGGATCAGGGAGCACAGGTTCAAACCCCACTGCAGTCAGCATGTCGTTGTGTCCCTGAGACGCTTCGCCCCAAATTGCTCCTGTGGCAGTGCTTGAATTGGAATGAAAAAGGTGCCAGTACTCTAAAATCAGCAACTTTTTCAAGTCAATATACAGTCTTATATATACAGCCCACAAACAAGAATTTGGCTACTATAATGCTGGTGGGTTTGTCTCTTTACTACTGTATATTTTAGAAAGGTTCACTGTACTTAACATTTTTTATGATAGGCAGCGGATATGGCTAAAGCTCAGTAAGGTCAATATTAACTGAAAATATAGCAATCAAAGTCTAGATCTTCTGCTGAAGACACATGAAGCAGAGACCTTTCAGGTGAGAGCCCCTCTGGTGGTGTTCAACATTAATGACAAGGAAACAAAGCTCTGGTCAGAAGCATTTTTTATAAAAAGCTTTAACAAAATTAAGTATTTCTGTACATTTTGAATGCAATCTAACTTTCCAACTCAGAAAACGAAAAACGAAAAAGTGCCAAAAGTCTTCTCACATGGCTGAGCTGCTTTGCAATATACTTCACCACTGAAGAATACAAATATGTATAAAGTAAACTATGATGCAATCTAACTTTCCAACTCAGAAAAATGATAAAGAGCATGAACAAAGAACATGTAAAAACAAATGCAAAATGTGCACAATCTAAAATGAGAAACTGTAACTGCAAGTAACAAAGTCTGAGCCATGGTAAAGAGTTACATTGAACACCAAGCTGATCAGATAACTCCCTGGTTGGTCTGAAGTCCTTCTATCTCCAGGATCTGTACAAATCGGCACATTATGCCAAAAGTCTTCTCACTGGGTGAGCTGCTTTGCAATATACTTCACATTGTTAGAAAAGGCTCCAGAAGGCCTTGGGGACATCAGTATCAGGGGCTGGAGCTGGACAGGCTCTTTCATCAGCACTTCTCCTTCCCTTTGCCAGCCAGGACCTCACATACTGTTCCGGATTGAACTGTCCTAGTGATGGTCCATTACATTTAATGAAAACCAGGCTGGACAGTCGGCTGACAGAGAGAGCATTCCTTTTTGCAGTAAGGATATCGTTCATGCAGCTGAATGCCCGCTCACACTCACTAGTGGAGACAGCGATGGTTCGGACTGCTTTCAGTAGAGGCTCCATGGCAGCAGGTGTACGGGATGCCCTGGTTTCCTTGTATTCGCGAAAGCCCTGAACAGTCTCTCTTCTGTCCACTTTCAGCACTTCGCACAAACGTAGCACCTCTACGTCCCCATACTGTACGTCTAACTCCTCTTCAGGCCAACTTCCAGGATGGATAACTTTCATGTCCTGGATTAGCTGATTGTCCCGGGCCTCCCGGCCATGTAATGGGATTTCTCTTGTGCTGACATGAGAGGAGGTTGTGGAAGTCATTCTGTGTCTCAGATTCTCTACCATACTGCGGAAAAACTGACCTGCATGAATCTGTACAAGCCTGCCATTCTCACGCAGGGCAACACCCTTGAAGGACTTCTCAGCTAGAGCTGTATGAACTGTAGTCATGTGTGGGCCAGGCATGGTGATCATGGATTCAAAAACTCGTATTTCTCGAGTTAAGAACCTATCTGCTGTAGGCAGTGTCATATCTCTTTTTTGGAGTTGCCGAGAGAGGTCGCTGAGCTCTGTGAGCGCATCGTACATCAGTCCCAGATTGCTGACAAACGTTGCAGATGTGAGCACATCATCCAGGCCCTTGTACTTTGCTCTGTCTCTGGAATCCCTGCTCGTGTCGTTTGCAGCATTTGTGAAGTGATCATGAAGCACTCGGTAGTTTTCCCAGACTGCTCTGACGCTCCTTTCACTTGAAGCCACCCAGCGGATGGACAAAACACGCCCTATCACCAGGAGACGCTGTCCGACTGCTTGCGCACACTGCGCTAACTGCCTCTGATTTTTGGGGGAGGCATGGAACAAGGAATAGAGTTTGTCAAAAAAGATCTGGAAATGATTGAGCCCTGAGACCTCCTTGACCACATCCCCAACTGCCAGCTCTAGACGATGCCACACAAACAGGCTTGGGAATTTACTACACAACTGGGTAGCAACGCCTGTTCTCTTCCCTAGCATGACTGAAGCCCCATCACATGCAAAAGAAACGAAACACTGACCTAAAAAGTCCTCGTTAAAATCTCTTCCAAGACACTCCATTAACGCCTTTGTGATGTCATCAGCCGTTGTTCCATCCAACTCGATCAGCTCCCAAAAAAACGTTTCGGGCTCAGCATCAGCTAATGCTGAGCGTAGACACACAACAAGCACCGTTTTACCACTAATAGTGGTAGATTCATCGACCAAAACACAGAGTTTTCTTTGGTTTTCTGTAATGTCTTTTGCCATTTTTTTCTTCAGCTCATGAGCTATGTGGTCGATGATTTCGCCACAGGTTTTATTGGAGTGCAAAACCCTGCCCACGTTCAGCCCATTCAGTTTCTGTACATTCAAATCAATTGGCATGTCTGTGAATGGCCGGCTATGTTTGCCAATTTTATATGCCGTTCGAAAAACTCTGATAGTGGTGTCTAATTCAGATTTATGCATAGACTGCACTTGATGTTGAATAGTTTCACGTGAAGCAGATGTAAGGATGTCAGCAGCTTTTACATGGGCTTGTGATTCTTTATGTTCTTTGATTTTTTTTCTCAGGCTAGCTTGTTGTTTGCCCTTGTCAACACCGAAATGAGACACTGCACACTCACCCCATTCAGTTGACAGTTTCAGTCCTTGTCCAGTGTGTATTCCCAAAGATTTGACATCTCTGCATATCCGACATCCTAGCTTCTTATCTTTAAGAAGGAGCCATGCATTGGTCTTGCAAAAATATTGCACCTGGTCCGTTGTCCAGCAGTCAGGTGCATCGCTTTGCCCGGTGTTGGTGGTGGCAGTTGCGCCAGCAGCAGCTAACGTTAGAGGCTCTGGAGGAGGCGGCGGAGCTAGTGCTAATGCTAATGCACTAGAACTTGGAGCAGGAGGATCAACCAAAGAAAGCTCCCCATCAGACACAATTTCCAACACAGGCACAGCATTCTCTGTATTTGAAGTTTCTTCCGGCGACAACCGCTGTCTTTTTGCACTTTTATTAATCCACGCTAACATTTTAGAAATGCTAATTTGTGACGTGACTTGCTTTCCTTCTCTCGGGGGCGTGCCTGCTCTGTTCTATCACTCTACATAGCCACCCACTGGGTGGGAGTTGCACTGCATAAACACAACACACGTGCATCTAGGTATGTAAATTGTAAAGCATTAAAACATGGTTTTACTAACAGTTTTCAGTATGTTGTTACTTCGGCATTATTATTATTATTATTATTTTGAAACGTGTATTACTATTAAATCACGGTCAAATAGGTTAATTTTGACATAGTCGTTTCCACCACAGTATTTACATGGAGAAGATAAGCCCCGCCCCCTCTCCAGCACGTTCTGTTTGAATGACAGGAGTAAACAGCTGACAGCCGCTGTGAAACTCCAGCGGTTAGAGCGATGAGAATGTCCGTTCGGCACCTCATGACGCATCTACTGAGTACCGGGCGGCTGTATATATATATATGGATGTATAATAAGAACGGCGGGAGAGTGTTGAGTACTGGCACGGTGCATGAGTACCGGAGTACCGCCAGCATGCCGGTACTGAGCAAGAAGTGCCGGTACTCCATGGGTCAGAACCAGAAGTGCCGGTACTGCGTACCGGTGAGTACCGGCCCAATTCCAGCACTGTCCTGTGGGGATTGCCTACTCACAGGGATGCAAACTCATCAGGTATGAAAAAGGTGACAAGGATCCGACCCCACAGAATATCGGCTTTAAAATGAGGAATAACAGGATGTTAGCAGTCAGAACAACTAAAGCAGCAGTTAATAATAACAGAAATGTTAAAGAGTCACATCTAATAGAAATATATAAGCATTTATTTGAATTGTGTAGCAGTCAGTTTATCATTTTGGCAGCACTGTTGAGCATTTTGAAAATGTATTTTCATGCCTCTGTGCAAGGCTTAGTCTTTCTATCTGTATAGCCAGTGGTGTAAAGTAACTAAGTTCATCAACTCAACAAGTACTATACGTGGGTACAGTTTTGAGATACTTCAATGTTTTGCTACTTTGTTCTTCTTCTCCTCTACAGTTCAGAGGTACATGGTGTACTTTTCCTCCACTACAGCTCAGAGGTACATGGTGTACTTCTACTCCTCTACAGTTCAGAGGTACATGGTGTACTTCTACTCCTCTACAGTTCAGAGGTACATGGTGTACTTCTACTCCTCTACAGCTCAGAGGTACATGGTGTACTTCTACTCCTCTACAGTTCAGAGGTACATGGTGTACTTCTACTCCTCTACAGTTCAGAGGTACATGGTGTACTTCTACTCCTCTACAGTTCAGAGGTACATGGTGTACTTTTCCTCCACTACAGCTCAGAGGTACATGGTGTACTTCTACTCCTCTACAGTTCAGAGGTACATGGTGTACTTCTACTCCTCTACAGTTCAGAGGTACATGGTGTACTTCTACTCCTCTACAGTTCAGAGGTACATGGTGTACTTCTACTCCTCTACAGTTCAGAGGTACATGGTGTACTTCTACTCCACTACAGTTCAGAGGTACATGGTGTACTTTTCCTCCACTACAGTTCAGAGGTACATGGTGTACTTCTACTCCACTACAGTTCAGAGGTACATGGTGTACTTTTCCTCCACTACAGTTCAGAGGTACCTGGTGTACTTTTCCTCCACTACATGTATTTAATACCTTTAGTTAATTCACAGATCTTCATGAATGATGGTAAATCTAATCAAGTGTTAAATCAGACTTTAGTTCCACCTGGAGTAAATCCACCAGCTACCCTGCAGTATACAAAGTACTTCAGACTAGCTGCACCTTCACCAGCTTTGAGAACACTTTCATGATCAATCATTATAAAACATATCATATATATTATTCTGAAATGGATCAATCTGCACAACGACTACTTTTACTGTCGCTACTTTCACTATATTTTGATGAGAATACTTTCCTACTTTCACTTGAGGAACATTTTGAATGCAGGACTTTTACTGTAACCGAGTATTCCTACACTCTGGTACTTCTACTTTTACTCAAGTACCAGATCTGAGTACTTCTACTTTTACTCAAGTACAAGATCTTAGTACTTCTACTTTTACTCTAGGCTACAAGATCTGTGTGCTTCTACTTTTACTCAAGTACTTCTACTTTTACTCAAGTACAATACCTGAGTACTTCTACTTTTACTCAAGTACAAGATCTGAGTACTTCTACTTTTACTCTAGCACAAGATCTTAGTACTTCTACTTTATAGTACAAGATCTGTGTGCTTATACTTTTACTCAAGTACAAGATCTGAGTGCTTCTATTACTCTAGTACAATATCTATACTTATACCACCTCTGTTTATAGCCTATGAAAAAAACTATTAGAAAACGAAGCCTAAAGCTAACGTTAGCAGATAGTGACAATGTATGCTAGCTAGCTAGCTCAACGATTCATTAAATAATATTGCGACAGAAACCCTTTTCAGCAGGGTTCGAGTTATGTGGGAGCCAATGGGAGCTGAGCTCCCATAAGGAGGGGTCTGAGCTCCCACGGACGCAGTGAAATCATACATCTGTGGGGGTCGCTAATACATTACCAACAACCATTATTTTAATCACAAATAATGCATGTGTCAATGTAAGTATTATTTACGTTAACGAGGTAAATAGGCTAAAAGAAAAACATGTTTTCCAAAAGAACAACTTATCTCTTGAATGACAATATGCCTGCACTGTACCTCCAAGGTGCGCAATACATTATTGCGCAATCTATGCCTGTGAGCGTGCTGCGCGAGCCGAGATGATGTGTGTGTGCGTAGTTGAACCTTTTCATATTTAAGTTTGTAGCAAGTAAAGGGCTGCTGGCAGGCCCGGACTGGCCATCGGGAGGACCCGTAGGTTTCCCCATTGCCTGGCGAACATTTTTTTTTTTAATGTAGGCTATTGTGAACGCAACGTTGCGCAAATGTGGGTTTGCCTCACACAGGGGGACAGTCTGTCTACATGATGTGGCCTATGTTTCATATGGGTGTTTCCATAGATCTAGTCTCTTTATTTCCCCCTCAAAATGCACCAGATTAATGCATTTAACTCAAAAATTTAAAAAATATCTTACCGGGGGGCATGCCCCCGGACCCCCCTTGAAGATTTGAGGTCCACCCCCAAAATATGTTCACATGGATAGGTTCCCAAATACATGTGCACATTTTTTAAAATAGTAACCCCTGTCCATATGTTTATTATTGGTGTGTGTTTGAGTTTGAGTGTTTCAAAGACCCCCATAGAGCTCAGTTTATAACTCGAACTCTGCTTTTCAGTTTACATCACGCTCTGCCGCTCCGACAGGGAGCTCTGCTCTGAACACCTGAGCGGCCCGTTCTAACAGCTGTTCAGCAGCGGTCCAGTCTGTGCCACAGTGACTCCGGACCACACAGTTCATATTAACGAACGCACCCGTAGGTAATGTGGCTGCTGAAGCTAGACCCTTATCACGGAGCAGCAGGGCCTTATTATACATCCATGAGCAGAGCCGACAGGCAGGAAGACTCGAGCACACAGCTCGCGCTTTATTATCATATATAAAAAAAGAACACCATGCGTGTCATGATGGCACATAACAGCTCGCGGCCGCAGATTACTCCGGGTCCCAGACCCCCCCCATACCCAGTGCTGGAATTGGGCCGGTACTCACCGGTACGCAGTACCGGCACTTCTGGTTCTGACCCATGGAGTACCGGCACTTCTTGCTCAGTACCGGCATGCTGGCGGTACTCCGGTACTCATGCACCGTGCCAGTACTCAACACTCTCCCGCCGTTCTTATTATACATCCATATATATATATACAGCCGCCCGGTACTCAGTAGATGCGTCATGAGGTGCCGAACGGACATTCTCATCGCTCTAACCGCTGGAGTTTCACAGCGGCTGTCAGCTGTTTACTCCTGTCATTCAAACAGAACGTGCTGGAGAGGGGGCGGGGCTTATCTTCTCCATGTAAATACTGTGGTGGAAACGACTATGTCAAAATTAACCTATTTGACCGTGATGTAATAGTAATACACGTTTCAAAATAATAATAATAATAATGCCGAAGTAACAACATACTGAAAACTGTTAGTAAAACCATGTTTTAATGCTTTACAATTTACATACCTAGATGCACGTGTGTTGTGTTTATGCAGTGCATTTCCCACCCAGTGGGTGGCTATGTAGAGTGATAGAACAGAGCAGGCACGCCCCCGAGAGAAGGAAAGCAAGTCACGTCACAAATTAGCATTTCTAAAATGTTAGCGTGGATTAATAAAAGTGCAAAAAGACAGCGGTTGTCGCCGGAAGAAACTTCAAATACAGAGAATGCTGTGCCTGTGTTGGAAATTGTGTCTGATGGGGAGCTTTCTTTGGTTGATCCTCCTGCTCCAAGTTCTAGTGCATTAGCATTAGCACTAGCTCCGCCGCCTCCTCCAGAGCCTCTAACGTTAGCTGCTGCTGGCCCAACTGCCACCACCAACACCGGGCAAAGCGATGCACCTGACTGCTGGACAACGGACCAGGTGCAATATTTTTGCAAGACCAATGCATGGCTCCTTCTTAAAGATAAGAAGCTAGGATGTCGGATATGCAGAGATGTCAAATCTTTGGGAATACACACTGGACAAGGACTGAAACTGTCAACTGAATGGGGTGAGTGTGCAGTGTCTCATTTCGGTGTTGACAAGGGCAAACAACAAGCTAGCCTGAGAAAAAAAATCAAAGAACATAAAGAATCACAAGCCCATGTAAAAGCTGCTGACATCCTTACATCTGCTTCATGTGAAACTATTCAACATCAAGTGCAGTCTATGCATACATCTGAATTAGACACCACTATCAGAGTTTTTCGAACGGCATATAAAATTGGCAAACATAGCCGGCCATTCACAGACATGCCAATTGATTTGAATGTACAGAAACTGAATGGGCTGAATGTGGGCAGGGTTTTGCACTCCAATAAAACCTGTGGCGAAATCATCGACCACATAGCTCATGAGCTGAAGAAAAAAATGGCAAAAGACATTACAGAAAACCAAAGAAAACTCTGTGTTTTGGTCGATGAATCTACCACTATTAGTGGTAAAACGGTGCTTGTTGTGTGTCTACGCTCAGCATTAGCTGATGCTGAGCCCGAAACGTTTTTTTGGGAGCTGATCGAGTTGGATGGAACAACGGCTGATGACATCACAAAGGCGTTAATGGAGTGTCTTGGAAGATATTTTAACGAGGACTTTTTAGGTCAGTGTTTCGTTTCTTTTGCATGTGATGGGGCTTCAGTCATGCTAGGGAAGAGAACAGGCGTTGCTACCCAGTTGTGTAGTAAATTCCCAAGCCTGTTTGTGTGGCACTGCTCCAATCATCGTCTAGAGCTGGCAGTTGGGGATGTGGTCAAGGAGGTCTCAGGGCTCAATCATTTCCAGATCTTTTTGACAAACTCTATTCCTTGTTCCATGCCTCCCCCAAAAATCAGAGGCAGTTAGCGCAGTGTGCGCAAGCAGTCGGACAGCGTCTCCTGGTGATAGGGCGTGTTTTGTCCATCCGCTGGGTGGCTTCAAGTGAAAGGAGCGTCAGAGCAGTCTGGGAAAACTACCGAGTGCTTCATGATCACTTCACAAATGCTGCAAACGACACGAGCAGGGATTCCAGAGACAGAGCAAAGTACAAGGGCCTGGATGATGTGCTCACATCTGCAACGTTTGTCAGCAATCTGGGACTGATGTACGATGCGCTCACAGAGCTCAGCGACCTCTCTCGGCAACTCCAAAAAAGAGAGATGACACTGCCTACAGCAGATAGGCTCTTAACTCGAGAAATACGAGTTTTTGAATCCATGGTCACCATGCCTGGCCCACACATGACTACAGTTCATACAGCTCTAGCTGAGAAGTCCTTCAAGGGTGTTGCCCTGCGTGAGAATGGCAGGCTTGTACAGATTCATGCAGGTCAGTTTTTCCGCAGTATGGTAGAGAATCTGAGACACAGAATGACTTCCACAACCTCCTCTCATGTCAGCACAAGAGAAATCCCATTACATGGCCGGGAGGCCCGGGACAATCAGCTAATCCAGGACATGAAAGTTATCCATCCTGGAAGTTGGCCTGAAGAGGAGTTAGACGTACAGTATGGGGACGTAGAGGTGCTACGTTTGTGCGAAGTGCTGAAAGTGGACAGAAGAGAGACTGTTCAGGGCTTTCGCGAATACAAGGAAACCAGGGCATCCCGTACACCTGCTGCCATGGAGCCTCTACTGAAAGCAGTCCGAACCATCGCTGTCTCCACTAGTGAGTGTGAGCGGGCATTCAGCTGCATGAACGATATCCTTACTGCAAAAAGGAATGCTCTCTCTGTCAGCCGACTGTCCAGCCTGGTTTTCATTAAATGTAATGGACCATCACTAGGACAGTTCAATCCGGAACAGTATGTGAGGTCCTGGCTGGCAAAGGGAAGGAGAAGTGCTGATGAAAGAGCCTGTCCAGCTCCAGCCCCTGATACTGATGTCCCCAAGGCCTTCTGGAGCCTTTTCTAACAATGTGAAGTATATTGCAAAGCAGCTCACCCAGTGAGAAGACTTTTGGCATAATGTGCCGATTTGTACAGATCCTGGAGATAGAAGGACTTCAGACCAACCAGGGAGTTATCTGATCAGCTTGGTGTTCAATGTAACTCTTTACCATGGCTCAGACTTTGTTACTTGCAGTTACAGTTTCTCATTTTAGATTGTGCAAATTTTGCATTTGTTTTTACATGTTCTTTGTTCATGCTCTTTATCATTTTTCTGAGTTGGAAAGTTAGATTGCATCATAGTTTACTTTATACATATTTGTATTCTTCAGTGGTGAAGTATATTGCAAAGCAGCTCAGCCATGTGAGAAAACTTTTGGCACTTTTTCGTTTTTCGTTTTCTGAGTTGGAAAGTTAGATTGCATTCAAAATGTACAGAAATACTTAATTTTGTTAAAGCTTTTTATAAAAAATGCTTCTGACCAGAGCTTTGTTTCCTTGTCATTAATGTTGAACACCACCAGAGGGGCTCTCACCTGAAAGGTCTCTGCTTCATGTGTCTTCAGCAGAAGATCTAGACTTTGATTGCTATATTTTCAGTTAATATTGACCTTACTGAGCTTTAGCCATATCCGCTGCCTATCATAAAAAATGTTAAGTACAGTGAACCTTTCTAAAATATACAGTAGTAAAGAGACAAACCCACCAGCATTATAGTAGCCAAATTCTTGTTTGTGGGCTGTAGGCCTATATATAAAATTGACTTGAAAAAGTTGCTGATTTTAGAGTACTGGCACCTTTTTCATTCCAATTCAAGCACTGCCCATACCCCAATCATATTTTTATTGCAGATCTACATGAATCACACAAACGACCTATTTTGGATTCAAAACGGCGAATTTCGCCGAAAGGTGACAAGTTTGCATCCCTGATTGAGTATGTAGTCGCTTTGGATAAAAGCGTCTAGTAACAACATGCAATGTAGTATGTTAAAAAGATATAGTATGTCGAGAGAAAGTCATTGTACAGTATATTTATAAGTACACAAAAAGGCACAATGAAGTATGACGCTTCAATAGAAGTAAAATGATATGTCAAAACAAAACAAGAAGACTATGAAGGTTTCTCATTTCTCTAAACACCTGCTGCTTCCACTCCTCTCTCCTCGACTCCTCCGCTCGCATCTCCTGTGGGCGGGACTAAGACACGAGGATAGGAGTCGAGGAGGGGAATTAGAGAAATGAGAAACCTTCAATGATAACTTGAATGTTTGTATTTTATTTTGAAGGAGTGCAGCCGGTCTCAGTGACCTGCAGATTCATTCAGAGAGAAACAAAACTAAATGTCCTCTGATGAAAACCTGGAAACACACCAAACAGCAGCTGCCCTTCATCTCTCTTTAAACAGGAAACAAACACTAAAGAATAAGATAACCATATCTGTTCTCTTTGAATAATCTCTGATGATATAGAAACAGGTCCCGCTGACTGTCACATTTCCTCTCGTTTCATGACCTCTGTCAAAACAGCAGCTCATAAAAGGCAATACTTTTCTAAGGCAGAGATATATTTTTGTCCAAAAATACTATACTTCTGGGGCTTTTATTTTGAAAAAGAAGCCCTTGTCTTGAGCCAAGGATAGTTACTTTCTGTGCTTTTATTTTGAAAAGCAAACCTTGTGCCTAGCTGTCTGAAAAGTTCAAGTATGGTTTGCTTATTTTTTTAAAGGAATAGTGTCGAAAAAAGGCCATAGTATAGTTTTTCCCAAAGTAAGGCATGAAGAAGTATCTCAGAAAAAAAAATGTTGCCAAAATATTTTAAGAAGTTAAGTCAACTTCAGTAATTTGTACTAAGTTGAAAAAAGCACAGTGTTTAAAGACAAGAATATCTTTAAAGTGCACATATCATGCTGTTTTTAGGCATATATTATGGGTCTCAGATATATACAAATATATAAAAACATGTCTATGAAGTGTTTTGCTCAAAACACAAACAGATCATGCATTTTAGACATCCCTCATATCCCTCTGTTATGGCGCATTTCCACTGCAGGACCTATCCGGCTTAGTACGGTATGGTTAGGCCTTGGTAGGCCAGGCTCACTTTATGCTGCGTTTCCATTACAGTTTAGTACCTGGGGCAGTAACTATAGTAACGCAGTGTAGGCGGGGCGATCGGCTGTTCGGCGGGCGGAGCGACGCTGTGTAAAACTGCCGTGACGTCATCTTCAATGCGAAACACAAAACCAACATCAACCGTTAGCTGTTAGCCCTCAGAGATCACAGCTCCTCATATCTGTTCAGAAACTAGACAAAAGTTAAACAATTACAAACCACACAGACTGCCTGTGTCATGGCGAGTACAGTCGCTGCTTTATTTATGTCTGTAGGCCGTTGTTGTGAGTGTGGACGGAGCATATACAACGTTAACTTAGCCTGATCGATTCGATCTCCATTCAGAAAACACGCATTTTAAAAGGTTCTTCGCCTGCCGTCTGTCTGCAGACTTGTCAAAGCATTAATTCATGGTTTTTACTAACCGGTATCAGTATGTTGTTACTTCGGCATCATTTAGAAACGTGTATTACAATTTAATCACGGTCAAATATGTTCATGTTGTTGTAGTTGTAGCCCCCTTGCCAGCGATTCTCTCTGACCACTCAGCAGTCGAGAGTGTTTACGTCACTAGTTTAATATATCCAGCCCGGTTGTTGGCCCGGTAAGAACCTCGATTTTGGAGGGCCAGAAAAAAGGTGAAAAAGTATCCCTGAGCCGGAACTACCCCTAGAGGAAAAACAAAACGCTTAAACCGTGCTACGTGCTGCAGTGGGAAAGCGCCATAACAGCTATGGAAACGCTGATTTTGGGTCCTTAGCTTGAAAAAATAAATAAGGAGGCGGAGCTAATGCCTGATCAGAATTCTACCGGAGATAAAGTAAAATTCTGCTGTGATAAAACGCCATCCTGTTCTAAACCACATCAAGGATTATTTCTGAAACAGTATGGAGCTTCATTCATACAATTCCTATCATGTCACCTTATGCTGCATGTTGATCAAGTTTAATAAATAACAACAACAAACAAACTCTGAATATGTTTTCCTGTTTTATTTCAAAGTCATGCCACAAGTTGACATTAAATAGAAAAGAAACAAGTCGTAGCTATAAAATAACCACAGTGTAACCGAGGAGAGGAAAGCAACACACAGACGAGCACACGACAAACAGCTGTCAGAGATATCAGTAAACAGGTAGAACACAGGTGGATTATATAAAAATTAACAAGGTTATAAAATACTGATAAAAGATTACTCCTTATAAAGACCGTAAGCATCTCGTAGAAGTGTCACCATGCAGTCTTCGGTTAATAAACATCAGCAGAAAAATACATGAAGCATCGAGAGCTCCTCCTTTAAATAAAGATGTGGAGAGATCAGATCTGTAACTCTTTCTAACGTCCGGACGCTTCAGACACATGCAGCAGAACCAAAGCTCCAAAAGACCCAAACTATCCTCATCACGTGATCATGTGACTTCTCTGTCTGATATACAGGATAAAAGCCTCTTAAATAAACCTCTCAGCGCTCTGAGTCCTCCATGTTTTCATCTTCTCTGCACACACATACTCCCACGACCCCTTGCATGTGATATAATGCAGGTGTCTGAATCTGAGCTCTTATTTTGAAAAATAGGCCTTGTATTGAGTTTCCTATAAGGACAAAGTTATTTTATGGGCTTTTATTTTGAAAACAAATGCCTAATCCTGAGCCTTGCTAAGATTGAGATACTTTCAGGGGCTTTTGTTTTGAAAAATAGGCCTTGTAGAGACATTATTGTAAGGACACAGTTACTTTCTTGGCTTTTATTTTGAAAATAAGTAATTATCCTGAGCTTTCCTGTAAGAATATTTACTTTATGGGGCTTTTACTTTGAAAATAGAGACTAATCCTGAGCCTTACCAGGATTTAGATACTTTAAGGGGCTTTTATTTTTGAAAAATAGGCCTTGTCATGACACTCTTGTAAGGATACAGTTACTTTTCGAGCCTTTATTTTGAAAAATAGGCCTTGTAGAGACATTCTTGTAAGGACACAGTTACTTTCTTGGCTTTTATTTTGAAAATAAGTAATTATCCTGAGCTTTCCTGTAAGAATATTTACTTTATGGGGCTTTTACTTTGAACATAGAGACTAATCCTGAGCCTTACCAGGATTTAGATACTTTCAGGGGCTTTTATTTTGAAAAGATGCATTGTCCTGAAATTCCTGTAAGAATACAGTTATTATCTGGGCTTTTATTTTGAAATAGTAATTAAGTAAGTAATTATCCTGAGCTTTACTGTACGAATATTTACTGTAAGGTTTTTTTATTTAGAAAACAAAGCCTAATCATGAGCTTCCTGCTAGGATTTAGATAACTTCTGAGGCTTTTATTTTGAAAATATAGCCTTATCCTGAGCCTTACCAGGATTCAGATACTTTGAGTGGCTTTTATTTAGAAAAACAAGCCTCATCCTGAGCTTTCCTGTAAGAATATTTACTGTTATGGGCTTTTATTTTGAAAACAAAGCCTAATCATGAGCTTCCTGCTGGGATTTAGATTATTTTTGGGGCTTTTATTTTGAAAAATATGCTTGTCATGGAACTCCTGTAAGGTTACGGTTACTTTATGGGGCTCTTATTTTGAAAAGTAGGCCTTGTGCTTAGCTTCTTATAAGGATAGTTACTTTCTGGGCTTTTATTTGGAAAATAAAGCCTAATCCTGGGCCTCACCAGGATTTAGATACTTTTAGGGGCTTTTATTTTGAAATTAGTCATTGTCATTACATTCCCGTAAGGATACATTTACTATATGGGCTTTTATTTTGAAAACAATGCCTAATCCTGAGCCTTGCTATGATTTAGATACTTTCAGGGGCTTTTATTTTGGAAACAGGCATTGTCCTGCCTGAGCTTCCTGTAAGAATAGTTACTTAACGGGGCTATAATTTTTAAAACAAAGCCTAATCATGAGCTTCCTGCTGGGATTTAGATTATTTTTGGGGCTTTTATTTTGAAAAATAGGCCTCGTGTTCAGCTTCTTATAAGTAGGCAGCTACTTTATGGAGCTTTTATTTTGAAAACAAAGCCAAAGACCCTCTGGGCAATAATGAATGCAAGGTATCATGGGAGTAATAATAATAGCTTCTCACTAAAGGCTGTTATCCACATTTTCCTCTGTAAATACATCTCTATAATCTTCTATCCATCGAAACATGGATCCCAAAATAAAAGTTGCTGCTACTTTTATATCCATACTGCATGTCACGGAGTACAAAATATTAGAAAACTTGATACCGTTTTAACGCATGCATCACATCCTACGTCACACAGTATGTTTATCAAAGTAGCATCAGTTTCTCCCCACGAAAAAAGAAAACTAAAGTATATCTTCTGTGATTTTAATGAGCAGATCTAAAGCGCTGTTGCTACATGCACTGGCATTATTATCATTGTTTTAATTAATAAAAAAAGTCACCACAGTTCATTCGAAGGGTGTCTCTAAAGCTGCTTTGGCCGCGCGGAAAAAACTAGAAACCCATAAACTTTATAGGAAAAAGGTCCAAACACTCCACAACCAAGAGTGTGTGTGTGTGTGTGTGTGTGTAGAAGTGGGTGTGTGTGTGTGTGTGGTTAACAGTGAAAGCCTTAACATTGTTTGGCAAATAATCACATGTGCAACAGTTACAGTACACGAGGGACCAATGAGAATCACTCCGTAACAAATAAAAAGGACAGAAATCAAAATAAAGAAGGATAAATTAACCAGTTTTAAAAAAAATACTCTTTAAAAAGCGTCCTTTTCCCATGTGTCTGTTTGGCACTGCATCAGATTTCACTATTTTCTCGTTGTAATACTGCAGGATTGTGAGTGACGCCTCGTTTATCGAAGCTGTCAGGCTGTGAGCGAGCTGTTATATTTCCACATCCACACACATAACAATACACAGGAATCACACCAGTGGTCTCAGCAGGAAACCAGTAAATGTAAAATACTGGTATCTCCAAACAGACCGGTGGAATATGTTAGTAATCAGGGTTTGAATGTGTGACTGCGTGTTGAAGCCAGTTTGAGCCTCTATTGCTTTACTTTTACACAGATAATCATCAGTTTTGTTACTGTAAATTAAAGAAAATTGTTTAAGACTCTTCTAACCATCTGGATGAAAACACATTTGGTCTGTTGAAGAATTAAAAATAAATCCTATGACATATCCACTTTCCTCTTCTTGCAACACGTCTGGGGCTTTTATTTTGAAAAATGAGCCTAATCCTGAGCTTTCTACAAGGATTAAGATACTTTTGGGGGCTTTTATTTTTGAAAAACAGGCTCTGCCCTGAGCTTTCCTGAAAGGATATTTACTGTCTGAGGCTTTTATTTTGAAAAATGTGCCTAATCCCGAGTTTCCTGATATGATTTGTAGATACTTTGATTGGGCTTTTATTTTGAAAAACAGTCTCTGTCCTCATAGTTCCTGCAAATATGTTTACTATCTTGGGCTTTTATTTTGAAAAAATGTGCCTAACCCTGAGCTTCTTGCTAGGATTTTGGTCATTCTGGGGCTTTTATTTTTGAAAAACAGGCTCAGTCCTGGGGCCTCATTTCTAAAGGGATATACGCTCAAAAGATGGCGTACGCCAGTTTCTACGCAATGTTTGCGATTTATAAAATACTAACTTGACGGGAAAACGTGCGGTCATCCACGCAAACTCTAACCCATGCGTACGCACTAAGCACAACAACGGGAGAGACGAGAAACTGCGACACAGAAGGAAGAATGGAGAGAAATATGTGGAAATAATACCATAAATAAAATGTTACCTCTCATTTATCATATATGAAGAATTAATTTTCAAACATTGATTAAAGCCAATCTTAAAATGATTGAACAAACGCCTGTCTGAGACTCCTCAGCGCACACAAGAAAATAACTTGTAGAAATAAATAAATACGGATATGTTATTTAAAACCACCTCGAATATGTTGTGTTAATGTTATGAAATGTTTTCTCATAAATGATGCGGTAAGCAGGAGGACAGAATTACGTCTAAACTGACGCCGTGTTGCATTTCTATAGGTTGTAGATACGAGCATGGTTTTATATACTATCACCTTTAATCATGTTTTATGCCGTTTGCTAAGACTTGAGACGCACAGGCTGCAGCTGGAACACAAACCACCAAATACAAAAACATAATTCAGATCCAGTCGTCATGACTCCACTCCGGAGGGATTACCCGTTCACTTCTTACAGTTTCTCATCAAGGGGGGGTCTCCTGTCCCCGGTACAAACACACTGCCTGAGGAAGGCTATGTGTATTGTTTTTGTCATGAACCTTTTTCGGACCACTTGTTTATTTATTTTGGAGACGATCCGACCTCCATGCTGCTACTCTGGTTCATACTGCATCCACCAAACAATATGATTTATCTCCACCTCCCCAAAATAACCAGAATCTGACACGGTGTGAGACGTCTTTTTTAGCTGTTCTGTCGTCATTTCCTGCGATCTTCTTCACGCAGTCAGTCAGAATGAATGAATGAATGAATGGGCGTTTCTTTGACTATTCATAGGCAAATATGGGCGTTACGTGAAGCCCGCAAAAGCTGCACCGCATTTCGAGTCGATTGTGATTTATAAAGGGAAACCGGCGTAGGAAGTGCTGTACGCACTTTCCTCGCCGGTGCGCAATGTTTGGTGAATCGGAAAATGTCGGAACATTTCTGTACCTATTTTTTGGATTTCTACTACGTAAGCAACCTTCCCACGAGAATCCTACGCACGGCGTTATAAATGAGGCCCCTGAGCTTTCCTGAAAGGGCATATTTTACAGTCTTGGGCTTTTATTTTGAAAATGAGCCTAATCCTGAGCTTCCTACAAGGATAAGATACTTTATGGGGCTTTTATTGTGAAAAACAGGCTCTGTCCTGAGCTTTCCTGAAAAAAGGATATTTACTCTCTGGGCTGGGGCTTTTATTTTGAAAAATGAACCTAATCCTGGGCTTTTTTTAAAAATGTATTTTTTGTGCCAAATGAAACTTTTTCTTACCTTTGTTTGAATTAACTAATTAACTTCAAAAGGTAAAACACTAGAGGAACAAACTTCACCAAATCCACACAGCCCCCTCCTCCGTTGGCACCAGAAACCTCTCCCTCCAACCCATTACCCCACACTTATTTCAAGATGAATTTCAACATATCTACAGTACTGACATGGAGACATTCACACCTGACAGCCACTCCACTAGTGCCTTGCTCAAAGACACTTCAACAGTTACTACGTTACTCACACTGCTTGGCACTTCATTTTCTAACACTGTTTCCCACGATCTGTCCCAAACAACAAGAAGTCATTAATAGCACCTAACGAGGAGTCAACAACTAGAGGCATTATGATCATCACGAGACATTTCAAACCTGTTGATATGATCAGAGGTGCATTAGTGTTCATGCTCACTGCTCAAAACTAGCATGTCCAAGACTCTTGAGAGAGAGAAAGAATATATATAGTAACAGTTGAACAGTACAATACAAGGCCATGAACCGGAAAAGAACCCATGCAAGACACATTTATAAAAGTAACAAAGAAGGTCGTGATCAAGGATCCGTTAAATGCCGTGTGACAGTTCAAGTAATGGAAAAGGCGCTGAAGAAATGAAAAACGGACTTCGATCATTTGAGAGATTCGTCCACTACATTCAAAGGGAAATGTCTCGATAATGACAACATCTACGGTGGCTGACGGGTTCAAAGCGCGCTACAGCGTCCCAACACACTTCCTGTAGGAGGTAAACGCTACAGCTTCAAAAAGATGCAGATAGAAAAACACGAAGAAACCTCTCCAGCATCTCGAGGAGACATGCGCAGCGTTTACTGAAAGCTGCAGAAACCAAACGCTCAAGAAGCTCAAACACAATGGAGACCAGGGGACACTAAAGAGTGACGCACACAGCTTTTTAGTGTCAGCTGTGTGCGTCACTCTTTAGTGTCCCCTGGTCTCTCAGCTGTGTGCGTCACTCTTTAGTGTCCCCTGGTCTCCCAGCTGTGTGTGTCACTCTTTAATGTTCCCTGGTCTCCAGCTGTGTGCGTCACTCTTTAGTGTCCCCTGGTCTCCCAGCTGTGTGCGTCACTCTTTAGTGTCCCCTGGTCTCCCAGCTGTGTGTGTCACTCTTTAATGTTCCCTGGTCTCCAGCTGTGTGCGTCACTCTTTAGTGTCCCCTGGTCTCCCAGCTGTGTGCGTCACTCTTTAGTGTCCCCTGGTCTCCCAGCTGTGTGTGTCACTCTTTAGTGTCCCCTGGTCTCCAGCTGTGTGCGTCACTCTTTAGTGTCCCCTGGTCTCCCAGCTGTGTGCCTCACTCTTTAGTGTCCCCTGGTCTCCCAGCTGTGTGTGTCACTCTTTAATGTTCCCTGGTCTCCAGCTGTGTGCGTCACTCTTTAGTGTCCCCTGGTCTCCCAGCTGTGTGCGTCACTCTTTAGTGTCCCCTGGTCTCCAGCTGTGTGCGTCACTCTTTAGTGTCCCCTGGTCTCCCAGCTGTGTGCGTCACTCTTTAGTGTCCCCTGGTCTCCAGCTGTGTGCGTCACTCTTTAGTGTCCCCTGGTCTCCCAGCTGTGTGTGTCACTCTTTAGTGTCCCCTGGTCTCCAGCTGTGTGCGTCACACTTTAGCGTCCCCTGGTCTCCCAGCTGTGTGCGTCACTCTTTAGTGTCCCCTGGTCTCCCAGCTGTGTGCGTCACTCTTTAGTGTCCCCTGGTCTCCCAGCTGTGTGCGTCACTCTTTAGTGTCCCCTGGTCTCCCAGCTGTGTGCGTTACTCTTTAGTGTCCCCTGGTCTCCCAGCTGTGCGCGTCACTCTTTAGTGTCCCCTGGTCTCCCAGCTGTGCGCGTTACTCTTTAGTGTCCCCTGGTCTCCCAGCTGTGCGCGTCACTCTTTAGTGTCCCCTGGTCTCCCAGCTGTGCGCGTCACTCTTTAGTGTCCCCTGGTCTCCCAGCTGTGTGCGTCTCTCTTTAGTGTCCCCTGGTCTCCCAGCTGTGTGCGTCACTCTTTAGTGTCCCCTGGTCTCCCAGCTGTGTGCGTCTCTCTTTAGTGTCCCCTGGTCTCCCAGCTGTGTGCGTCACTCTTTAGTGTCCCCTGGTCTCCCAGCTGTGTGCGTCTCTCTTTAGTGTCCCCTGGTCTCCCAGCTGTGTGCGTCACTCTTTAGTGTCCCCTGGTCTCCCAGCTGTGTGTGTCTCTCTTTAGTGTCCCCTGGTCTCCCAGCTGTGTGCGTCTCTCTTTAGTGTCCTCTGGTCTCGTTGTGTTTTGAGCTTCTTGCAGCGTTCGGTTTCTGCGGCTTTTAGTAAACGCTGCGCATGTCTCCTCAAGTTGCTGAATGTTTTCTAAACGCTGCTGTGTTGTGGCGTTGTTCTCCTGATGGAAGACGTGTGGCTCGTTGTAGCGTTAGCACCTGTCAGCCTCCATACACACGACCAAGAAGTCAATAAAACTTGGAATGAAAATTAAAAAACACTTGATTTTCAGTCTGGGCTTCTGTCACAAAAGACCCAGGTGCTAAAAGAGTTTGAACACACGATGGAGGAATGCCAGAGTTCAATAGAGATGACTTTGTACCAGTGTTGGTTCAAGATGCAAACGCCGTCAGAAATCCTCCTGAAATCAACACTTCCTCTCGTGAAGGAGGCGATGGCACAGAACGCCTTCATCTCCTCCTTCTATTCCATCCATCGAGGGTCTTTATCCCCCTTATTTAAATTAAACAAAGTGCAAGGTGTGCTCCGCTAAAGGGCTGTTGTTCAATTTCGGGGTCACACCTTTGTCCTCTACAGGTCCTTTTTTCTTCCAGGTATAATAACAATTCACACACACACACACACACACACACACACACACACACACACACACACACACACACACACACACACACACACACACACACACACACACACACACACACACACACACACACACACACACACACACACACACACACACACACACACACACACACACAGTCTGCGCCAGGCAGTGGTGTTGCCGTTAAGAGATGAAGTGGCACAGGGGTGTGTTTGAAAGGGACTCAGAAAGTAGTCCCATAAAGCACTTGATTATGTCCGGGTGAGATCCTTGCACTCCACTGGGCTGTGTACACATTGGGGGAGGAAAGGGGGAGAGTAGCACCGGCTGCTAAGCTACGACCGGTCAAATGTGCAGCACAGGCAGAGAGTTTCTTTTTAAAGCCATGCAGTTTATTTTAGATCATCCATAGCAACCGGCAGAAAGCGTCTTGTGTCTCTAAAGGAAGACGGGAGGCAGGATTTCACACAACAACAACAACAACAACAACAACAACAACAGAGGAGCTGCTGTTGGCTTCCCTTTGTGGAGATACGAAGTGACAGACAGTGCTGCATGCTCTCGGAAAGCACCGGCAAACTGGTGAAAGAGGGCGGGACGAGAATCCACGTTTTTAAATAAGACGCAAAACGAAAAGCAAAAGAAATGGAGGCTGTGCTAACTGTGAGGATGGAGAAAGTGTGTTATCCTCCGTCTCCTCAAGGTGGAGACTCGACCTTAAGGCAATGCATAGCCCTTTGGAAGCATTGGCACATGCATGGAAACACACACACACGTCTGCATGTAAAGGTGTGTGTGTGAGGGGAAAGACTTTAAGAACACCTTTCTGAAGCGAACGTGGGGGCAGGAATGTGTTCAGAGATTTTAAACATTGTCTTATCCACAAATATGTGTCGGCCGTCAAAAAGCCTCCAGAAGCAAAAAGAAGCTAGAGAATTCAACTCCTGAAGAGATTGCGGTGTGAATGCTGAAATCTGATTTCAATGTCCGAAAGACGTGGAACATTTTGAAGTTTGAATAAGGGAAATTATGAAGGTGCAGTTTCACGTTTTGGACGGAGTTTATGAGAGGAAGAAGATAAGGTCCAATAAAGTGTACGGAAGAAATTGCGGTGTGAATGCTGAAATCTGACTGCGATCAGGAATTTGGGAGAAGAAGCGAATCAAACTCAGTAGAAGAACATATGGCTTCCAGCTTCACACCAAACAAGAGAATGCCATTCTGAAGAGATTGCGGTGTGAATGCTGTATGACGCCGAACGGCAATGCTGGCTTAAACGTGATGACTTCTGTAGCTACGTTTGGATGAATTGTGGGTAATATTTCTGGGAATGATGGATGTTCAAAGCATACTTGCCAATCCTCCCGATTTTCGTGGGAGACTTCCGATTTCATTGCCCTCTCCCGGTTTCCTCCCGGGGTCATATTTCTCCCGCATTTCTCCCGATTTCTGACCACTCGGACTTTAATACAGCTACACCATTGTTTGGTTTTCCATGGTAGCGCGTCTCTTTATTAGCGCGCGTAACTAAAAGTCTGAGAGGGTGAGGAAGATAAGTCACAGAAAACTGAACAAGAATCGACAAAACTCCCTCCTGCTCACTCCTCACAGGTCCAGCCCACACATATGCTCCATCAAGGCACTTACAACTACAAGCATGTTAAGCTAACACAGCTCCGGCGATCCACTAGCACCCCCCCCCCGCGGTGGTTTTGAAATGCTCCCGATTTCTGAGGTCTCAAGGTTGGCAAGTACGTTTCAAAGTAATAGCGCGCATGTCTTAATCGAGCTGAATGTTAGGATGAACAGAGTCTCTGCGATGCAACATGTGGGAGAAGAAGGCAATCGAAAAACGTGTCAGAACTTTCAACAAAGTTGAAAAACATAATGTTGTGTTTCTCAGCATTCACACCCAATAAGAACAGACATCGTGAGCGCCCGCCGTGTTTGGAGGATCGCAGCCCGAGTAGATGCAAACAGATGAGCGTCAGGTGTTGGACTCAGATCAAAGATGGTGGTTAGTCGGATGTTGGATTGGTGTTGGATTGGTGTTGGATTGATGTTGGATTGATGTTGGATTGATGTTGGATTGGTGTTGGATTGATGTTGGATTGATGTTGGATTGGTGTTGGATTGGTGTTGGATTGATGTTGGATTGATGTTGGATTGGTGTTGGATTGATGTTGGATTGGTGTTGGATTGGTGTTGGATTGGTGTTGGATTGATGTTGGATTGGTGTTGGATTGATGTTGGATTGGTGTTGGATTGATGTTGGATTGGTGTTGGATTGATGTTGGATTGGTGTTGGATTGGTGTTGGATTGGTGTTGGATTGATGTTGGATTGGTGTTGGATTGATGTTGGATTGGTGTTGGATTGATGTTGGATTGGTGTTGGATTGGTGTTGGATTCAGATCAAAGATGGCGGTTAGTCGGATGTTGGATTGATGTTGGATTGGTGTTGGATTGGTGTTGGATTGGTGTTGGATTGGTGTTGGATTGGTGTTGGATTCAGATCAAAGATGGTGGTTAGTCGGATGTTGGATTGGTGTTGGATTGGTGTTGGATTGGTGTTGGATTGGTGTTGGATTGGTGTTGGATTGGTGTTGGATTGGTGTTGGATTGATGTTGGATTGGTGTTGGATTGGTGTTGGATTGGTGTTGGATTGGTGTTGGATTGGTGTTGGATTCAGATCAAAGATGGCGGTTAGTCGGATGTTGGATTGGTGTTGGATTGATGTTGGATTGGTGTTGGATTGGTGTTGGATTCAGATCAAAGATGGCGGTTTGTCAGATGTTGGATTGGTGTTGGATTCAGATCAAAGATGGCGGTTTGTCAGATGTTTGTGAGCGCCGTGGAGGTGATGAGGCGCACAGTGAGCGTTCCCGGCAGATCGCTGTCTTGACGGCTGCCTTTGTCTCGGAGGTGGAGGGTTTGATTCTCCTGGCGCTCGTTCGGGTCGCTGAACAGGATCACCTGACCCAGGAAGGTGTCCACGATCATGTTCTTGTTGTAGATCTGGAAGAGAGGGAAAGGAGTCAGACTTCAAAGTGTATAGAAAATAACAGTCACTTCAATATCTTTGAGAAATGTACATTAGTGCAAGACTGTCCATAGCAGCGTAATAAGTGTCTGTGTGTGTGTGTGTTTGTGAGAGAGAGAGAGAGGGAGAGAGTGTGTGTGTATGTGTGTGTGTGTGTATGTGTATGTGTGTTTGTGTGTTAAAGTCCAGGTCCAGTGGGGGCAGGGGGAGTGTACTTTTCTTTACAGTTTTTGAAGAGACTGTTATTTTGTATCAATTGTTGTGCTTTTTAAAAAAATCTGCAATGGATCAAATACTTAATTCCTCCTAAGTCATTTTGGATGAAAGCTAGATGGCGTGCTTCAGAGGCAGAGAGATGGCTCACCTCGATGTGGATTCCTTCTTTGGGTTTCTTGCGGTAAAACAGGCCTTTGATGTCGAAGTTTGGGCAGCGAGTGTCCTTATAAACCGGCGATCGAACCCTCTCTCCTTCACAGGTGATGATCACGTACGGATCCACAACTGAAGGAGATAAAAAGCATTTAAATTCAGACGCTGTGATTACCATCGTTTATCTGCTGCATGTCCACCTCTGATTAGAAGTGCTGATTCAGCACGGATTCATTTTTAAAACAGGGTTTAATTATTTTTTTATCAATACATCTCAAGGTCGTCATTTCAAGAGATCTTAGTGGGATTAAAAAAACTGAATGTAATTAAGACGATGTTTTGGTCCTCAGTGTTTTCTGTATGAATTCTGCCTGATGAAAGACTCAAGAGAAACTTTTAATTAGTTATATCAATGTTTGATCTATAAAATAAAGAACAATTAGTCATAATGTCCCACAGGCCAAGGTACATGTTGTTTGTTTCTTTTCAAACCTGAAGATAATCAATTAATTTTCATAATACAAAACAAACAGAGATGGGGTCGTTACTAAAAAAAAAGTAATATATTACATATTACTTTTTAAAAAAGTAATATATTACACTACTTCGTTACTCTCTGCATAAAGTAACTCGTTACTTTACTCGCAGGGCCGGCCCGCCCCTCCCTACAGGCAGTGAGGGGCTGTTTCTCTGCTTCTCTCTACAGGTGAGGGACTATTTCTCTCTACAGGTGAGGGGCTGTTTCTCTCTACAGGTGAGGAGCTGTTTCTCTCTACAGGTGAGGGGCTGTTTCTCTCTACAGGTGAGGGACTATTTCTCTCTACAGGTGAGGGGCTGTTTCTCTCTACAGGTGAGGAGCTGTTTCTCTCTCAGGTGAGGGACTATTTCTCTGCTTCTCTCTACAGGTGAGGGGCTGTTTCTCTGCTTCTCTCTACAGGTGAGGGGCTGTTTCTCTGTTTCTCTCTACAGGTGAGGGACTATTTCTCTCTACAGGTGAGGGGCTGTTTCTCTCTACAGGTGAGGAGCTGTTTCTCTCTACAGGTGAGGGGCTGTTTCTCTGCTTCTCTCTACAGGTGAGGGGCTGTTTCTCTGCTTCTCTCTACAGGTGAGGGACTATTTCTCTCTACAGGTGAGGGACTATTTCTCTCTACAGGTGAGGAGCTGTTTCTCTCTACAGGTGAGGGACTATTTCTCTCTACAGGTGAGGAGCTGTTTCTCTCTACAGGTGAGGGACTATTTCTCTCTACAGGTGAGGGGCTGTTTCTCTCTACAGGTGAGGGGCTGTTTCTCTCTACAGGTGAGGGGCTGTTTCTCTGCAGACTCCATCTAAACGAAGGGTCCCAGCAGGGGGCGCTGTGGTACCTCGGCCTTTGATCAGAAGTCTTTCCTTGCTGGGATTGAGGAGGTGAAGCTCTGTTAACAGGAGTTTAAAACAGGAACATGAGCATCAACAGGCAGCTCACAGTGGGATCAGGGGGAAGAAGATACTGATTGGCTAAAAGAGCTGTTTTGTTTAATGTAGGTTTGACTGTGTGTGAGGACCCGAGGAAGAATAGCCAACGCTCTTGCTAATGCTAATGGGGATCCTCATAAAGAATAAAGGATCGTACCTCCGTTGTTGTCCTGGCCCTGCAGACCCTCAGCGTTCATCACGTGGACCTGAGTGACGAGCTGAGGGTATCCACACATCCCCGTCCAGCAGGTCTGAGGGGGCTCGTCCAGAGTCAGCTCTCTGGGGGGGGGGGGGCACAGGGTCAGAAAACTCTACCTGGGACTAAGAGGGTACTACATTTGGACTTAAAGGCAGAGATGGCAAAAGTACACATCCTTTACTCAAGTAGAAGTACAGATACTCATGTTTAAAAATACTCTGGTGAAAGTAGAAGTACTGACTAAACTTCTTTCCTCGAGTCAAAGTAAAGAGGCTTTGAAATGTACTTCAGTAAAAAGTACCCATAACTAGCAGCTGTTTTAAAGAGTACCTGACCTCCCTTTATATTAATAGAACAATAATGTCATTGTTAGCTAATGAATGTTTCCATGCTGAACAACGGCAACATGACAACGTTTCCATTGGTCCCTCTTCTTTAGAGAAGACCAGGAAATGATGGATACACGGATCGTGTTCAAATCAATAGGCACGCAATGACTCTAAAGAATAATGATCACGCATCAAACACACATTCAGACTAAAGGAACCAGCTGTTTGGAAAATGAGAGAAGTAGAAAGTACAAGTATTTGAGTTCAACATGTAAGAAGTAGAAAGTACAGGTATTTGAGTTCAACATGTAAGAAGTAGAAAGTACAGGTATTTGAGTTCAACATGTAAGAAGTAGAAAGTACAGGTATTTGAGTTCAACATGTAACAAGTAGAAAGTACAGGTATTTGTGTTCAACATGTAAGAAGTAGAAAGTACAGGTATTTGTGTTCAACATGTAAGAAGTAGAAAGTACAGGTATTTGTGTTCAACATGTATGAAGTAGAAAGTACAGGTATTTGTGTTCAACATGTAAGAAGTAGAAAGTACAGGTATTTGTGTTCAACATGTAAGAAGTCAAAGTAAAAAGTCGTCAGAAAAATAAGTAGTGGAGTAAAGTAACTTCTTTACTTCTACTTGAGTAAAGAAGTTTAGTCAGTACTTCTACTTTTACCAGAGTATTTTAAACACCAGTATCTGTACTTCTACCTGAGTAAAGGATGTGTACTTTGTGGTCAGGTGATATGACATCAGATTTACTTGCAGTCTGAAGGCACATCAGTGAAGACCCTCAGCAGGAAGTCTCCCTGCTGCCCGGGGTCGAAGGTCGTGGGGATGATGACGTATCGCCCCTCCTGCATCTCCTTCCTGAGGAACACGCAGCGGGAGTTTATGTAAATCGATCCGGCAACTTTCTGCTGAGCCGAGTGCATCCGGTACTTCCTGTTCAGCTCCACCTGCAGCAGGAAGGGGAGGAGTTACTCACCGTCCATGCTTTTATCTTCAATAGACTGGACTACGGTAATGGTGTCTTTACAGGTCTCACTAAAAAGTTCAGTCCTGCAAATTCAGAACGCCTCACTAACACGAAGAAAGTGGATCACATCACTCCAGTTCTGAAGTTTCTATTTACATGTATAGAGACTTTTTGCACTACTTTTTATTTTTGTATTTTATGATATATGTTGCATTGTGGGAGGAGCTCAGGTCAGAAGGGTTTCATTGCCATTTCTACCCTGTAGCTTTGTGCATATGCATCTGGGCGGTGGTGGCGAAGTCGACAGGGACTTAGCTTGGCAACTGGAAGGTCACCAGTTCAAGTCCCGGAAAGACCAAGTGCTACCGAGGTGTCCCTGAGCAAGGCACCGTTCCCCACACTGCTCCCCGGGCGCCGTTCAAAATGGCAGCACATTGCTCCTAACACTAGGATGGGTCAAATGCAGAGAAACAATTTCCCCACGAGGATTAATAAAAGTCCATCTTATCTTATATGACAATAAAACCTTTGAATCTTGAATCTTTGAATTTGAAGTCTTTACACTGGCTTCCTGTCCGTCAAAGAATTGGTTTCAAAATACCGCTGCAACTCTGACTACTTTTAAATCCAGGCTGAAGACTTTTTGCCGCTGCTTTTAATTGAACTATTCACATCTCACACTGCACTGTAACTTGTATCCATGTACCTGTGTCATTGTTTGTTGATGTTTTATTATCTCTGCTTTTAAATGAGTGTTTTTAAATGCTATTTGATATGGATGTTTCTGCTGCACTATTTCTTTATGCTCTTAATGATTTTTGAAACGCACTTTGAATTGCCTTGTGTTGAAAGGTGCTATATAAATACACTTGCCTTGCCGAGGGCTTTGTTTGGTTGGTTTTTATTGGTGTTTACAGAGTGTGTGTTCCTACCCGGTGGATATCGAATCCTATGGCCAGGTTTTCCCCTTTCCCGTCTTTGGGGGTGGCTCTCTTCTCTTTTTGCTGTAAGCAGATCAGAACCTCGTCCTCCAGCTTCTTCACATCGAACACGTACTGAGAAGAGACAAGATATCACATGTTTCTATATATAACACACACATAGAAGGGTGGAGGTATCCAGGGGCATAAGGGCGTTTTTTAATAGTGTAAGAAATGTAAATCAATATTGAATGATGTAATTTAGCTTAAACACACAGTAAGCTTAAAACGGTTTCATTCTGAAAACATTTCCGGTTAAGTTTACTTTGAAAAGCTGTATTGAAAGGCGTTGCCGTTGTCAACAGTGACCACTTCCGGTTTTACGTTAACAACGATTACAGCCGTTAAAATGTCATGAATGAGTGTATGAGGAGAAAAGGCGTATACAATGAACACACAACGTCTAAATCCTCTGTTATGCGCGACATCGGACACAGAAGAAGAGGTGGGAGGACCCCCTACGTCACAGCCGCCATTGAAAGGAGGAGCCAAGGAATAGATAAAGGCCTTTCTCAATCGCGAGGATACTGGCTTCCAAGCCAATATTTCAAGGATGCTACGTCATCGAGTGCCGCCGAAGGACTGTTCCAATGTCCAGCATACTTGGAATTCCACCGAGGCCGCGTCCTTGGTTTGGGGGTAATTTCTAGGCTGCACATGGGTATACTTCGCGTCCTTAAAATCCCCACAATGCTTTGCGCACGGACCAATTTCCCCAAATCTGTGGCGGAAAATGTAAGGCGGGGCCTCTCATATGACGCACAACTGCACACTTGCTAGCCTGTTCCACTCTTCGTTTTCCGAATGCCAGGAAGGATTGTTGCCTAGCTTCTGAAGCAAGTGACTCGGAAGACATGTGCTACCAAGCAAGCATCCTCGCGATTGAGAAACGGCCACAGACTGGGAACAACGTGATCTCAGTCTCTCTCCATCGCTGCAGCCTCGGGACCACAGCTGTTGTCCCAATACCTCTCTGTTTGTTACAGAATCACGCCTCTTAATTAAAGTACCAATTTGAACCTTTTCAGAGACTCCATTAGTCTCTTATTTTAAACTTCCTCCTGGACGCGACAACGAACACAATCCAACAATAGTTACATTAAACTATAATTCATTAACAACATAAACACACTTTTTCAAATATCAAAATACTTCCATCACTTTAAAAAAATCATTTAAAATCATCTCTTCCTTTGCAGTCTTGCCGAAGAAAACTAAAAAGGAAATTCAAGTGTACTCATTAAGTACACATTATCCACAATTACATTACTGTCTATTTGGATCAATATTGAGATTATTTATGTTGATGTTTATTAATAATACATTTCTTTCTTTAATTTCACAATGTCATGTTGTGCTTAGTTTACAAATGAGGGCTGCATAATATAAGAAAAATACGGACTTTGCAATATTACTTGTTATTGCAGTATGTATTGAAATATAACACTAAAACTGGAATCATTACAAAAAAAATGTTGCTCCAATTGTTTCACTTTGAAGTTTAGAGCTTTAATCTGGTTTATTTAGAGATCAAGATGAAGGGGCTAGATTAGAAGTTAAATAAAAAAACTAGGGCTGTCAGTCGATTAAAATAGTTTATCGCGATTAATCGCAAATTAATCGCATATTTTTGATCTGTTCTAAATGTACCTTAGAGGAATATTTTTCAAGTTTTTAATACTCTTATCAACATATGAGTGGAAAAATATGCTTTATGCTAATGTTTATTATCATTTGAACAATGACAAATATTCTCATGAATATTAAACACAACAACCTGTGTGTGTGTGTGTGTGTGTGTGTGTGTGTGTGTGTGTGTGTGTGTGTGTGTGTGTGTGTGTGTGTGTGTGTGTGTGTGTGTGTGTGTGTGTGTGTGTGTGTGTGTGTGTGTGTGTGTGTGTGTGTGAGAGCAGCAGGAGCGGGGCTGTCAGCATCAGCTTGTAGATGGTATTTTAACCTCGATGCGCTCTGAAACTACGGGGCGGCCGAGGACAAAAAATACACATGCGTTAATCGCGTTAAAATAATTAGTGCCGTTAATTTTTTTTGCGTTAACGCGTTAACGCAAAACTTGACAGCCCTAAAAAAAACACAATGTATGGAAGCAAACCATTTTAATGTCTCTTGTTTGCTTCCATACATTCGGACTCGATTGCTTATCCTGTCTGAGTAGCCCGGATGATGCTGCATCGCAATTTTTTGACATCGAATTTTATACACCAAATGTTTTGACATCGAATTTTAAACACCGAAATATTTGACGTCGAATTTTTTTCACTTGAATTTTTGGGATCTGAATTTGAACATTCACATTTTTTTAACTTGAATTTTTACATTTTTATTTCACATAGGTAAATTCGGAGCAAAAAAAATTCAGATCCATGATTTTCAAAGTAAATATTTTCAATGCTATAAATTCGGTGTCTGATAAAATTCAAATACTTCTGTCTCTTGTTTGCTTCCATAACAATGTGATAAAAGTAGCATTTTCTGAAAGCCAAAATATTGTTTGTTTCGAAATCAACCAACAACTATTTAGAGTTTTTGACCCAAATCCAAGTTAATTTCAGAATGCACCGTTACGAAATCCGGCAGATTTTGATAGAGCGGGTCACACATGTGGTGACATTTTGCTGATCATACTAACATACTTTTACCTTTTTAAATGCAGGACTTGTACCTGCAGTAATAGTATTTAGACTGTGTTAATAGTACTTTGACTTCAGAACAGGATGTAAACACTGACCTGGGGGCTCTGCAGGAAGCTGGCCTTGTGGTTGATGCATCCTCCTGATCGGTTTCGCAGAGGATCCTGACGGTGGACCCAGGATCCTCGCATCACTTCCTCCTCCCAGGTTTTGTGGATGCTCAGGTACGACGTGTTGATGAGGCGGCACATGATCAGGTCCGTGAAATACTGGCAGAAATCATCGAAGGTCATCCTGCAGGAGGAGGAGAGAGAAGAGACCAACGAGAGGGAAGAAGATTGAGAGAAGAAGAGCTTCACACAGGATTAAAAACAGAGGAAATGAAGTCGGGAACAAAGAAAAGGGAGAGTCGTTAAAGGAGGACGAGGATTTCAGGTGCTGACATGGAATATGTGACCATTTTACCTTAAAGTATTCAGTTTATTTTAAGGTGGAAACGCCTTGAAGGAATAGCTTTCCGAAGTGCACTTGTTATTTGAGAAGATTGATACCACATCAAACATGATGCTATCGCTAGGTTAGCTTAACTGAGCTTAGCATGTAAACTGAACACAGTCTGTCTTCTTCTCCTCTTCACTTTAGTGTTTACTTCCTTTCCTTCTCTTGTTCTCTTTTACTTTTCTATACTTTTAGTATAAGGTTTAGTAAAGTTTAGTCATCATGAATAATAGTAAAAAAATATAAAAGGTAAAATTACAAAAGTAATTTTTTGATGAATTAAATCTAGTGTTTGTTGTCCACACGTTAAATTGACCGGACTTCTTTCTGCGGATTGATATGACTGCATATAGTCCCTTTATCAACACAACACAACAGTCTGTTTTTCCTTTTTCCTTAGCAACTGTCTGCTCTCCTTAGTAACAGTGTGTTTTCCTTAGCAACGGTCTGCTCTCCTTAGTAACAGTGTGTTTTCCTTAGTAACGGTCTGCTAGAAAAATATAACCAACCTCTGGAATGTCCAAATGGACCAATCAGAATCGAGTATTCATCTAGGCTGTAATAACACTTTACATCACTATCAGCCCAAACTGTTACAGACAGTTTCAACAAAGAACACATACCACATTTTAAATGTACATTTTTTTACTTTGTCAGCACCATCTCAAAAATAATGGAGTCAACGATAACAAAATAAAACAGCAAAAAATAAATAAACAGCAAAATAAATGTTGATATATGTTGTTTAAGTATATATTTATGTTTCTCACCAGAACTCTCCGTCGTCCTGCACGGTGACTCCCAGCTTCTCTCTCTCACTCTTGCTCACCTTGTTCCACTCCTCCGAACTACAGAGAACACACACACACACACACACACACACACACACACACACCACACACACACACACACACACACACACACACACACACACACACACACACACACACACACACACACACACACACACACACACACACACACACACACACACACACACACACACACACACACACACACACACACACACACACACACACACACACACACACACACACACACACACAATTAGTAGATGAACAAAAAAACAACTACTTTGATAATTGATTAATCGCTTAAGATGTGTTTCAAAAAAATTGCAGAAAATGTAGCCTTTAAATTTTTTTAAATGTGCTTTTTTCATATTAAACTGAATCTTTTTGAGACACAGACATTTAAAGACATCTCCTGGGACTTTCAGGAACTGGGATTGACATCTTTTAATTGTTTTCTGAAATTTGACATAGTAAAAAACTAATCTAGAATATAAACGGCAGATTTAACGATAATATAAAAGTAGCATCCCTCTTTGTGAATCCTTAAATAATTATATACAGCAAGTGTATTAAGTTCAAATACATGATGTACGTGTCTACCAGTCTATGGCGTCTACCCCTCCTGGGCACCGTTATGTTAAACAGTCAGCTGTGTGTTGTGAATCACAACAGTGTGTGTTCACTGCTCTTTACAGGAAGCATTATCTGTGTGTGTTTATGTCTGTGTTTATAATTCACTCACATGTCTGCGTCTCAAAAGCCTGTCAGACTCCATACACCATTTTTTTTTTAACAAACCAGAGATAAATTATTCAGTGCCAGCGAGCGAATGATTGAGGAAGAGGAACGATGACTCACGTCTCTTTAATTCCATCTTTCTTTTCTTCGGCCTCATCAATAATTCAGACTCCATTATGATCCGGCTTCAGCGCCACCCTGTTTGTTTCACTGAGTCTGAGAGGCACAGATTCAACAGATATTCCTCCATCTGAGCATAGAGCGGTTCAGTGATGATATATGTTTGTAGAGAACCCTGAAGGCAGCATCTCCCTGGTTCCCTCTACAAAAATCTAATGGGACTAATCCAAGTGTTTTTGGATTATTGCAGAAAAATAATGCTAAAGGTGGCTAATGTTGGGCTATAAAGAAACTAGAGCACGGTCACATGACTTCACGTCACCACCGCTAAGCTAAAGGCGGCTAATGTTGGGCTATAAAGGAACTACAGCACGGTCACATGACTTCACGTCACCACTGCTAAGCTAAAGGCGGCTAATGTTGGGCTATAAAGGAACTACAGCACGGTCACATGACTTCACGTCACCACTGCTAAGCTAAAGGCAGCTAATGTTGGGCTATAAAGGAACTACAGCACGGTCACATGACTTCACGTCACGACCGCTAAGCTAAAGGAAGCTAATGTTGGGCTATAAAAGAACTACAGCACGGTCACATGACTTCACGTCACCACCGCTAAGCTAAAGGAAGCTAATGTTGGGCTATAAAGGAACTACAGCACGGTCACATGACTTCACGTCACCACCGCTAAGCTAAAGGTTGCTAATGCTGGGCTATAAAATAACTACAGCACGGTCACATGACTTCACGTCACCACCGCAAAGCTAAAGGCGGCTAATGTTGGGCTATAAAGGAACTACAGCATGGTCACATGACTTCACGTCACCACCGCTAAGCTAAAGGTTGCTAATGTTGGGCTATAAAGGAACTACAGCACTGTCACATGACTTCACGTCACCACCGCTAAGCTAAAGGTTGCTAATGTTGGGCTATAAAAGAACTACAGCACGGTCACATGACTTCACGTCACCACCGCAAAGCTAAAGGCGGCTAATGTTGGGCTATAAAGGAACTACAGCATGGTCACATGACTTCACGTCACCACCGCTAAGCTAAAGGTTGCTAATGTTGGGCTATAAAGGAACTACAGCACTGTCACATGACTTCACGTCACCACCGCTAAGCTAAAGGTGGCTAATGTTGTGCTATAAAAGAACTAGAGCACGGTCACATGACTTCACGTCACCACCGCAAAGCTAAAGGAAGCTAATGTTGGGCTATAAAGGAACTACAGCACGGTCACATGACTTCACATCACCACCGCTAAGCTAAAGGTGGCTAATGTTGGGCTATAAAGGAACTACAGCACGGTCACATGACTTAACGTCACCACCGCTAAGCTAAAGGAGGCTAATGTTGGGCTATAAAGGAACTACAGCACGGTCACATGACTTCACGTCTCCACCGCTAAGCTAAAGGTGGCTAATGTTGGGCTATGAAGGAACTACAGCACGGTCACATGACTTCACGTCACCACCGCTAAGCTAAAGGTGGCTAATGTTGGGCTATAAAGGAACTACAGCACGGTCACATGACTTCACGTCACCACCGCTAAGCTAAAGGCGGCTAATGTTGGGCTATAAAGGAACTACAGCACGGTCACATGACTTCACGTCACCACTGCTAAGCTAAAGGCGGCTAATGTTGGGCTATAAAGGAACTACAGCACGGTCACATGACTTCACGTCACCACCACTAATCTAAAGGAGGCTAATGTTGTGCTATAAAGGAACTACAGCACGGTCACATGACTTCACGTCACCACCGCTAAGCTAAAGGTGGCTAATGTTGGGCTATAAAGGAACTACAGCACGGTCACATGACTTCACGTCACCACCGCTAAGCTAAAGGTGGCTAATTTTGGGCTATTAAGGAACTACAGCACGGTCACATGACTTCACGTCACCACTGCTAAGCTAAAGACGGCTAATGTTGGGTGTGATGACGTTTAGTCGTCTGATTTAGATACTTGTTAGCAACCGCCATTTTTTTTATTCACCAGTGGGATATTTCATGATGTATTTTATGTCGTAGAACAACACGTTAAAATCTCTTCCTTCCAAGATCTTATTTCAGGCTAACCACCAAAAACATGTCCAAAAAACCATTGAAGAGCATGAAGTGTTAAAAAGCCGACACTTTTCTGGGTTTAGGACTCATTCCTGCACCACTACCACCATTACCTTTTGCCATCAGAAGTAATGTCTGACTCTGAACTAAACAAATCTCTACTAGGGAGAAATAAAAGCCACCTGATTGAAGACCCAGTCATTCTGATTCTCCTAAACATTGAATTGAAGGTGAAGCATCTCCATTTCTGTTTTGACGGGAAAATGATTTCTGAGATTTACTGGCTGATGTGATTCTCAGAAATAGAAGACATGCTCCCACACAGGGAATAAATCCAGTCATGTCCTCTCCTCTCTGCGGCCCATTAGCTTGATTGCATCTCCATTTTTCATTGTCTGCATGACATTTCCCCTTTGTGCAGCCTGTGGGCATTGGATTTTTATTTATTTGTTTGCTCGTTCACAGGCAGTGTCTTTAAGACCAGTTCGTCAATCCTTAAGAGACCAAAGGAGACCAGTGAGCTTAGACGTCTTGAAAATTAAATTAGTGAATCTAGTTACGGGTCACAGCAAGGTCACGTATGAAAGGACAAAGACCTGGTTTGTCTGGAGCCTCAATCACCGTCCAGGACAGATTGATGAAGATGGCTCAACTGTCCCAATCCATCCAAATGTAGCATCAATTTTAGCCACATTTTGAGAAAAAACCCATAAGAAAATAAGATTGAATGCCTGTTTGACTCCATTACTACAGTTCATCAGGGTAAGCAAGAGGTGGCGCGTATTCTCTCAAATTAGCAGAAGAGGTGACTTAATTAAAAGACTTGAACTGTGAAAACTATGTCGATAACTGGATAGAAATATGATGTTTCTAACTGATCATGTATTAATGTGAGAAGACTTTTTCTGAAGTAGATTAGAAGAAATGTGCGTTGAATTGTGATTGGTCAACCCGCTTAGAGATGTCCCGCCCCCTTAGCTTCTATGCCTATCACGTCCAATGAGCACTAGCCAATAGGAGTTGTAGCTGACGCTCAAAGTGTCCTTATTTATTGTGAGTGCCTAATGTATGCTTGAACTTTGTTTTATTTTGTTAAAAAATTCTAAGAGTTATCTTTCCGGAAGTCATGTGACCTCTAGCCCCGGATGCTTACATTGTGTTTGTGAGAGAGTAAAACGGCGTTAAAAGTGTCAACGATGTTAATAACGTGCCTCTTCTACTGCTGGTCTACTGGGCGAACACGTTTTCAGGGTGTTTCATAATTTTTCCAAGAGGTAAATTGGTGACATCAGTTTGTTTAGTTAGTAGTTAATAGTTGGTTAGTTAGTAGTTAATAGTTGGCTAGTTAGTAGTTAATAGTTGGTTAGTTAGTAGTTGGTTAGTTAGTAGTTAATAGTTGGTTAGTTAGTAGTTAATAGTTGGTTAGTTAGTAGTTAATAGTTGGCTAGTTAGTAATTGGAGTAGTTAATAGTTGGTTAGTTAGTAGTTAATAGTTGGTTAGTTAGTAGTTGGTTAGTTAGTAGTTAATAGTTGGTTAGTTAGTAGTTAATAGTTGGCTAGTTAGTAGTTAATAGTTGTTTAGTTAGTAGTTGGTTAGTTAGTAGTTAATAGTAGTTAATAGTTGGCTAGTTAGTAGTTAATAGTAGTTAATAGTTGGTTAGTTAGTAGTTGGCTAGTTAGTAGTTAATAGTTGGTTAGTTAGTAGTTAGTAGTTGGTTAGTTAGTAGTTGGTTAGTTAGTAGTTAATAGTTGTTTAGTTAGTAGTTAATAGTTGGTTAGTTAGTAGTTGGTTAGTTAGTAGTTAATAGTTGTTTAGTTAGTAGTTAATAGTTGGCTAGTTTGTAGTTGGTTAGTTAGTAGTTAATAATTGGTTAGTTAGTAGTTAATAGTTGGCTAGTTAGTAGTTAATAGTTGGTTAGTTAGTAGTTAATAGTTGGTTAGTTAGTAGTTGGTTAGTTTGTAGTTAATAGTTGTTTAGTTAGTAGTTAATAGTTGGTTAGTTAGTAGTTAATAGTTGGCTAGTTTGTAGTTGGTTAGTTAGTAGTTAATAGTTGGTTAGTTAGTAGTTAATAGTTGGTTAGTTAGTAGTTAATAGTTGGCTAGTTTGTAGTTGGTTAGTTAGTAGTTAATAGTTGGTTAGTTAGTAGTTAATAGTTGGTTAGTTAGTAGTTAATAGTTGGCTAGTTTGTAGTTGGTTAGTTAGTAATTAATAGTTGGTTAGTTAGTAGTTGTTTAGTTAGTAGTTAATAGTTGTTTAGTTAGTAGTTAATAGTTGGTTAGTTAGTAGTTAATAGTTGGCTAGTTAGTAGTTAATAGTTGGCTAGTTTGTAGTTGGTTAGTTAGTAGTTGGTTAGTTAGTAGTTAATAGTTGGTTAGTTAGTAGTTGTTTAGTTAGTAGTTAATAGTTGTTTAGTTAGTAGTTAATAGTTGGTTAATTAGTAGTTGGTTAGTTAGTAATTAATAGTTGGTTAGTTAGTAGTTGTTTAGTTAGTAGTTAATAGTTGTTTAGTTAGTAGTTAATAGTTGGTTAGTTAGTAGTTAATAGTTGGTTAGTTAGTAGTTAATAGTTGGCTAGTTTGTAGTTGGTTAGTTAGTAGTTAATAGTTGGTTAGTTAGTAGTTAATAGTTGGTTAGTTAGTAGTTAATAGTTGGTTAGTTAGTAGTTGTTTAGTTAGTAGTTCATAGTTGTTTAGTTAGTAGTTAATAGTTGGTTAATTAGTAGTTGGTTAGTAGTTACTAGTTGTTTAGTTAGTAGTTAATAGTTGGTTAGTTAGTAGTTGTTTAGTTAGTAGTTAATAGTAGTTTACCTGTCGCTCCAGGGTCCGCTCCACTCCTTCTCTCCCCAGGGGTTCCTCATGCGGATCATGTGCAGTTTCTCTGACTTAAAGAAGGCCAGCAGCCCGTGACCGAGCCTCACTTTCTTCACGTCCGTCACGGCATAGGCGTGGCCTTTCACCAGACCGCAGTCCAGCCGCGCCTCCATGTCCTCTATCGTGGTCGCCTGGGGGAGAGAAAAACAAAAACGGGAGGATTTAAAGCTGGGAAACGTATGTGGATCTCCGGAAATATGGAAAATACAAAGACTGGCAGAGTTGCATCATGAGCTTCAATGTCGAAAAGCGAAATATTTGTCAGAGCTTTACATTGATCTATATTATTTAAGAGTTAAACATTTATTTTCTAGCTGTTTTTACTTATATTAAAGGTTTTATTATTAAGATAAGATAAGAAGTACTTTATTGATCCCAATTTGGTAAATGTTTGCGTTGCAGCAGCATAAAAAGACAAGGCATTGTACATTAGAGGAATTAAAAATGTAATTATTGATCCCAATTAGGAGCCAATAGGCATAAGCATAACATATAAACATCTCAAAATAGAAAATAAAAACAGAACTTTAAAGTAAATATATATATATATATTGCATATTATTGCATATTATTAAATTAAATATCAACAGTGTGAAAACACTTTATACAGATGGATGAATTATGACTTTCTAATGTTAAAGTGTCAAAGGTGCCCAAATACACCTTCAAAATAATAGCATGAAAACTTCTTTAACTAACTATTAGTAATACTAAATAATAATAAATGTATTATAAACAAAAACAGCGTGAAAAAAAAGGTTTAACTATTCAATAATATAAATCAAAATGTAGCTCCAACATGTGTAATTATTTAAGTTAATTTAAGTATTTCTTCATGCTTTTGTTTTGAAGGCGGTTTAGGGCACTGGATTGACGCATAAGAATGAGAAAATGTTTTTTAACCAAGGAAAACACAGGTGAAACTATTATTCTTTATCATATAGTATTATTGGAATACAACGAGATAAATAAGGCTATCCTCACCTGGACGTTAAATATTTTCCTGCATAAGAATTTCTTGCTGGTTTTCCTTTAGGTTTTTGCCACTACAATATTGATTTGTAAAACATTGCTTTATTACCAAATGCATCTTAAATCGTTCATTTAGAGAGGCCACTGGATGGCTCTTTTTCTTTGTCTGGAAAACAACACACTGGAAGATTTACGGTAACAGAGATGGGACGCTTGCATATTAGAAATGTGAGAATAAAAGGCCTTGGATGGAGGAAGGGAAAGAGGCGAGAGTCATTACAGCGTTATCAGAAAATTGGTTCTTCGATCCAATGATGATGTGTTCAGTGGCTTTTTGTGAGACATTACACTTCACTTCTCATACTCGATTATCCCTGAAAATACTGAGAGCCTGATTAATATGTCACGATGACAGATATGACAAATACTACAAAATGGACTTCAGAAACACTGTCCTTGATCGGCTTGTTATTTGGTTTTTATTAGATTATAGATTATAGTGTCTGTTATTTCTAGCCTCATAATACCTGTGACGGATTAGCTTTTCTTTCATTCTTAGAGAATTGTGCATAAGAGTTAGAGGTTTCATAAAATAGAGGTGCAGGAATGATTAAAAAAACCCAGAAACAACTCAACATTTTAGCACTTCCTGTTCTCTTGTATGGAAGTCAATGGTTTTCTGACTGATAGCCTAAAATAACGTGGTTAAAAACAAGATGGAGAGATTTTAATTCTACGACATAAAATACATCAGTCAATACCCCACTGTTGAATTTCAAAACAGCGCTTGCTAACAAGTGTCTAAATGAGACGACTAAACGTCATCACGGCCGACATTAGCCGCCTTTAGCTTAGCGGTGGTGACGTGAAGTCATGTGACCGAGCTGTAGTTCCTTTATAGCCCAACATTAGCCGTCTGTAGCTTAGCAATGGTGACGTGAAGTCATGTGACCGTGCTGTAGTTCCTTTATAGCCCAACATTAGCCACCTTTAGCTTAGCGGTGGTGACGTGAAGTCATGTGACCGTGCTGTAGTTCCTTTATAACCCAACATTAGCCACCTTTAGCTTAGCGGTGGTGACGTCAAGTCATGTGACCGTGCTGTAGTTCCTTTATAGCCCAACATTAGCCACCTTTAGCTTAGCGGTGGTGACGTGAAGTCATGTGACCGAGCTGTAGTTCCTTTATAGCCCAACATTAGCCTCCTTTAGCTTAGCGGTGGTGACGTGAAGTAATGTGACCGAGCTGTAGTTCCTTTATAGCCCAACATTAGCCGCCTTTAGCTTAGCGGTGGTGACGTGAAGTCATGTGACCGTGCTGTAGTTCCTTTATAGCCCAACATTAGCTGTTCCTTGATCCATGAATCAGCAACACATAGTATATACTCCCTGAGGATAGACATATAATGTATGCATTCCTAGAACAGCAATATATCATTGAGAAATAGACCCTTAAGTAATAACAACAATGGATAAAGGAGGAAAATGCCCTTTTTGCACGGGGTGGTTCTATTCCCCAAGCTCTCATTTGAACAATAGACCCTCCAGTGTAAAAACTCATGCATATAAAAGAGCTGTATCATTTAAAAATGGAACTGCGCCTGATTCTGAATTACAATAAGGGATTGTGAATTAGTTTCTGCTGGAGCAGGACGTCGGGGAATAGATTGGCATGAGACGGGGGAGCAAGGGCCACATCTCATTCATAAACAGTGAACTTGTTTTCCTAACAAGCATACATGAGTTTACAAGAAACACTCCATCAGCTTTAAAGAGTCCTCTCCTGCTGATGTTCAGGTGTATATCAGTATGTAGTGTCTCTACTTTAAAGAGTCCTCTCCTGCTGATGTTCAGGTGCATATCAGTCTGTAGTGTCTCTACTTTAAAGAGTCCTCTCCTGCTGATGTTCAGGTGTATATCAGTGTGTAGAGTCTCTACTTTAAAGAGTCCTCTCCTGCTGATGTTCAGGTCTATATCAGTGTGTAGAGTCTCTACTTTAAAGAGTCCTCTCCTGCTGATGTTCAGGTGTATATCAGTATGTAGTGTCTCTACTTTAAAGAGTCCTCTCCTGCTGATATTCAGGTGTATATCAGCATGTAGTGTCTCTACTTTAAAGAGTCCTCTCCTGCTGATGTTCAGGTGTATATCAGTATGTAGTGTCTCTACTTTAAAGAGTCCTCTCCTGCTGATGTTCAGGTGTATATCAGTGTGTCGAGTCTCTACTTTAAAGAGTCCTCTCCTGCTGATGTTCAGGTGTATATCAGTATGTAGTGTCTCTACTTTAAAGAGTCCTCTCCTGCTGATATTCAGGTGTATATCAGCATGTAGTGTCTCTACTTTAAAGAGTCCTCTCCTGCTGATGTTCAGATGTATATCAGTATGTAGTGTCTCTACTTTAAAGAGTCCTCTCCTGCTGATGTTCAGGTGTATATCAGTATGTAGTGTCTCTACTTTAAAGAGTCCTCTCACCCTGATGGAGCAGCTGATTAATCCGTCTCTGTTGTGAACTTTTAGGACTCGTTCGAACAGCTGGTTTCTGGCGACCTCATCTGTTGCCATCTGACCCTCCAGAAGGTCTGCGGGTTCTGAAACTCCACCAGTGAAATCCACCAAAGCGTCCGCCGTGTTTCCCCCGTCCAACGCCTCGTAGATGCCGTACACCCTGACAGGAAGTGGTTATATTTACTAGAGTTGCAACCATTGTCACGTAATCAAATGTCAAGAGATCAATTATGAATCCATCCATGGATTTTAAGTCTTAAAGGTCTCCTATCATGCAAAACGCTCTTTTTTATGTCTTTTATACATAAACATGTGTTCCCGGTGAGTCAGGGAACTCACAAAGTGTCAGGAAATAAACCCTCTCTCTTTTCCTCCGTACCCACATCTCTAAAAACGGAGCTGATCCAGATTTGCATCCGATATGACGTAATATCTGAAAAGTGGGCGGGCTTTAGACCCACGGTCCTATCAGAAACGTTGCTACCAGAAACAATGCACGACGTGTTTTGGAAGTAATATGGTCTTTGTTTACATTAGCAAGCATCGCTAACACTCAGAGCTAACCCTGTACTGGAGAGAGTATGTGTAAAGAAGCAGGATATAAATATATATATATTTTTAAGCTACGGACCCAGAATAAGCTTCTCTAACAAGGCTGAAATAGAGGGATATGAGGGATGTCTAGAATTGGTGATCTGTTTGGTATTTCGAGCAAAACACTTCATAGACATGTTTTTTTATATATCTGAGACCTGTAATATATGCCTAAAAATAGCATAATAGGGACCTTTAAGTATGGTAGTATTCATACTGTGAATCCCCTCTGTATAAAGTGCTACACTCACTTAGCGTAGGCCTTCTCCACCAGCGCGCTCCAGAACTCGTTGCTGTCGTTGGAGTGGCAGTAGACCAGCTGGTTGTCCACCGTGGGCAGCCGGTCGTCGATCACCACGTCCACCCACTCCCCAAAACGCCAGAAACGGAAGTGGAAAATCCCCGCGTACGATTCTGGCTTTTCCGTGTCCCATTCCTGCTCCTTCCAGTCTGGGATAACCTGGGGAGGAAGAGGGTCTATTTTATATATCTGAGATCTATAAAATATGCCTACAAATAGTAGAAGACCTTTAAGTCCAAATGTGGTACCATCTTAGCAGAGGTTGGAATTAGTGGAGTACAAATACTTTGTTACTCTACTAGTATCAGTACTTTACTCCACTACTTATTTTTCTGACCACTTTTTACTTTGACTTCTTACATTTTGAACACAAATACCTGTACTTTCTACTTCTTACATGTTGAACCCAAATACCTGTACTTTCTACTTCTTACATGTTGAACCCAAATACCTGTACTTTCTACTTCTTACATGTTGAACCCAAATACCTGTACTTTCTACTTCTTACATGTTGAACCCAAATACCTGTACTTTCTACTTCTTACATGTTGAACTCAAATACCTGTACTTTCTACTTCTCACATGTTGAACACAAATACCTGTACTTTCTACTTCTTACATGTTGAACTCAAATACCTGTACTTTCTACTTCTTACATGTTGAACTCAAATACCTGTACTTTCTACTTCTTACATGTTGAACCCAAATACCTGTACTTTCTACTTCTCACATGTTGAACCCAAATACCTGTACTTTCTACTTCTTACATGTTGAACACAAATACCTGTACTTTCTACTTCTTACATGTTGAACTCAAATACCTGTACTTTCTACTTCTTACATGTTGAACTCAAATACCTGTACTTTCTACTTCTTACATGTTGAACTCAAATACCTGTACTTTCTACTTCTTACATGTTGAACACAAATACCTGTACTTTCTACTTCTTACATGTTGAACACAAATACCTGTACTTTCTACTTCTTACATGTTGAACACAAAGACCTGTACTTTCTACTTCTCACATGTTGAACACAAATACCTGTACTTTCTACTTCTTACATGTTGAACACAAATACCTGTACTTTCTACTTCTTACATGTTGAACCCAAATACCTGTACTTTCTACTTCTCACATGTTGAACCCAAATACCTGTACTTTCTACTTCTTACATGTTGAACACAAATACCTGTACTTTCTACTTCTTACATGTTGAACACAAATACCTGAACTTTCTACTTCTTACATGTTGAACAGAAATACCTGTACTTTCTACTTCTTACATGTTGAACTCAAATACCTGTACTTTCTACTTCTTACATGTTGAACTCAAATACCTGTACTTTCTACTTCTTACATGTTGAACAGAAATACCTGTACTTTCTACTTCTTACATGTTGAACTCAAATACCTGTACTTTCTACTTCTTACATGTTGAACAGAAATACCTGTACTTTCTACTTCTTACATGTTGAACACAAATACCTGTACTTTCTACTTCTTACATGTTGAACTCAAATACCTGTACTTTCTACTTCTTACATGTTGAACTCAAATACCTGTACTTTCTACTTCTTACATGTTGAACACAAAGACCTGTACTTTCTACTTCTTACATGTTGAACTCAAATACCTGTACTTTCTACTTCTTACATGTTGAACACAAATACCTGTACTTTCTACTTCTTACATGTTGAACCCAAATACCTGTACTTTCTACTTCTTACATGTTGAACTCAAATACCTGTACTTTCTACTTCTTACATGTTGAACACAAAGACCTGTACTTTCTACTTCTTACATGTTGAACCCAAATACCTGTACTTTCTACTTCTTACATGTTGAACACAAATACCTGTACTTTCTACTTCTTACATGTTGAACTCAAATACCTGTACTTTCTACTTCTTACATGTTGAACTCAAATACCTGTACTTTCTACTTCTTACATGTTGAACTCAAATACCTGTACTTTCTACTTCTTACATGTTGAACACAAATACCTGTACTTTCTACTTCTTACATGTTGAACAGAAATACCTGTACTTTCTACTTCTTACATGTTGAACTCAAATACCTGTACTTTCTACTTCTTACATTTTGAGTATTTTGAAACACGAGTATCTGTACTTCTACTTGAGGAAAGGATGTGTACTTTTGCCTCTCTGGAGGGAAGGTGAGAGAAACAAACAGGCGGTGTTTCGTGGAGAATAAATAACGTGAAGGTGGAGAGCCTCTTGTCTGGTGATACATTCAGGACCAGGGGACAGATTTATCACTGTGAGTCTCTCAATCATAAATCCAGCTGTAATAGGACACGGGTGAGAGGTTATAACTGTGTGTGTGTGTGTGTGTGTGTTGTTGTTGTTGTTGTTTTTCTCAACATGAGGGATTTTAGCCTTAGCAGACACACTGCAGGAAAGGCGAAAACCACAGACAAAAAAAAGCAGAATAGGGACCCTTTAAATTTCACTTCATTACTAAAATGTTTGTTTGTATTCAAGGCAACTTACAGTATACACTTCAATACTAAATATACCTACGGGAGCAATCTGGTGTTAAGTATCTTGTCCAAGGACACTTTGACATGTTTACTGCAGGACCTTGGTATCTAACCTTTGACCCTTTGGTTAGTAAACACACATTTCCCCCCATAAGCCAGTGTCATAAAAAAAAACCCAACCTTGAGGCGACCTGAGCTGTGAATTGTCCACCAGTACAACGCAATACTGGAAAGGATTCAGTGAGCGATACCACATGTGAGCTGACGTTTTCAAAATTCTTACTTTTTTAAATGCTGACTTTGTTCAGAATTTTTCACTTTTTCTCAACAATCAGACTTTTTTTTAAATTTCTGACTTTTTCTCCAAATTCAGACTTTTTCTCAACATTCTGACTCAGCATTTATTCGTAGATTTTTAGAGACAATGCAAAGCTCCTCTGAATTCGCCTCAGCTTTCATACCCGTAGTTTGGCTCTTTCTCCTCCCGAGAAGCGACACCACATGTGAGCGGTGTGCAGATGTCAGGGTTACTGACAGCACTTCCTGTCAAACCTCTTACAGGAGGCGACACTCATCAGCTGATGGAGCTGATTTGGGATTTTTCTAAGAATTTTGATTTATTTCTAAGAAATCTTTTTTGGGGGGGATTCAGTCATTTTCTCAGAATTCAACTTTTATGAAATGTTGACTTTTTTTCTCAGAATTTTGACTTTTTTTGGATTTCTGACTTTTTTTACAAATTTCCGACTTTTCCACAGAACTCAAACAAATTCAGATTTTTTTAGGAATTCTGACTTTTTCTAAATTCTGACTTCTTGTAATTACTTTTAAAAAACATGCTCCTCCCCTGGTGCACAATAAAAACTGGTTGATTCAGATAGCGACACCACAGGTGAGCGGTGTGACAACAGCGTCCTTGGAGATGTCAGGTTTGCTAACAGCACTTCCTGTCAAGCCTCTCTACAGGAGGCGACACTCTGCTGATGGAGACAGTGTGGCCTCTCCAGAGGACCGAAGAGGAGGAAGACAAACAAAGCACTGCACCATCAAACCTCAGAGTCGTTCTGTAATCCCCCTGGAGGCTCCTGCTCAAACTCTGTGTCTCTGCACTGTGGAAAGTGAGGCTCCATCCATCTCAGCTTTCATCTGAACTCTGAGAGGAAACAGACTTGATGACTGACCGCTTGAAACACAAGCAGAAAGCACTTCCTCTGCAAGCTGTCAGCACGGAGAGACCAAAGGGAATCACTGTTAGGGAATCTCTCCCTCCCATAACATCCATTGGTTTGTGGACTCCAGTGTTGAAGCCTTGAATTTAACATCTTGACTTTATTTAAGCAGAAATGTCAAGAGACGGTGAAACGAAGTACAACTGAACAATGCACGAGACCATTTTAGGCGGGTAATTAACTTTAGCTAAGTGAAAAAATACAGAAACAGGTTCAATCCCTCTAAAATGCTATCTTGATTGCTAGTTTCAAGTCTCTATCAAATCATTCTGTTTGATAGAGACTTGAAACCAACAATTAAGACCATAACTCACCAGGAAAAGGTCTATTAAGGGTAATGAATCAAATGAGAAGTAGGATCATTTTTTAGACTAGACTGACTTTGAACTCAGAATTCGGAGGAAATCTTGGAAATCCTGAGTTGGAAATCTTACTTTTTCTGAGAACCCTGACTTCAAACTAGCAATGAAGACCACAAACTCATCAGGAAAAGATATTTTAAGGTTAAAGAATCAAATGACAAGTGGGATCATTTTCTCGACGACTAAAATCTCAGAATTCTGACTTTAATCTCAGATTTCCAACTTTTTGGTTTCTGACTTTTCAGAAAAATCTCACTATTTTCGGCTTTCTGACTGTTTTTGAGAACGTTGACTCAGAATTAAGACTTTTGCTCAGAATTCTGAAGAAAATGAGACCATAAACTCATCAGGAACATGTTGACTTAGGGTCATTAATGTCTGGCATTAGAGTTAAACACCTGTAGCCAAGCGAAAACAAGACACAAACAAAACGTGGTACAAACAGTACTCGGCTCCCTGAGGACAAACCCTGAGCTGGGGAGGCAAATATCATTAGGTCTGTTACTTAGCACCTCTCTGTTGATCTGTGAAACTCCAGCTTTGAACACGAAGAGTTACTGGGAGTTCAAACATGTCTTCAGAGCTGGAGCTTTCTTTCCGACCGGACACCGATCTGACGGAGTTGATGCGTCAACGAGTTCAAACTCGTGTATTTTACTTCAAATAGGACCAAAAATGTACGAAAAAGTTATCATTCTGTCTTGAGAGAGACTGGAAACTAGCAATTGAGACCATAAACTCATCAGGAAAATGTCTATTAATCAATAAAATGAGAAGTCGGATCATTTCCTCATAGACTAACATTTCAGACTTCTGACTTTAATCTCAGAATTCAAACTTTTTGGTTTCTGACTTTTCAAAAAATGCGGACTTTTTTTGGCATTCTGACCGGAAAAAGTTGGAATTTTAACTTTTTTTAAGAACGTTAACTCTTAATCTCACAATTAGGACCCTTTCCTCATCAGGAACATGTTACCTTAGGGTAATTAACGTCTGGCATTAAAGTTAAACACCTGTAGCCAAGCAAACAATAGACACAGACAAACAGTACCAGGCAAATCTCCCTGAGGGAAAACCCTGAACATATCATTAAATCTGTTCCTTAGCACCTCTCTGTTGATCTGTGAAGCACCAGCTTTGAACACATTCTGCACCAGCGAGGAGAAAGAGTAACCGGGAGTTCAAACAAACATGTCTTCGGAGCTGGAGGTTTCTTTCCGTCCGGACCTCGATCTGACGGAGTTCATGCGTCAACGAGTTCAATCTCTGCAGCAACGAGGCCAAAAAAGGCAGGAGGGAGAACGTCTGCTTTGTCCCAACGAGACCGTTTATCAACTGGACTTCAGCAAGCAATCCCTAAAGTTCTCACGGTGGTCGGTGTGTCTTCCAGATATCTCACGCCTCACAATAACCGCCACTTCTCAGCTCTGGACGCCGGATTTAACCAACCTGATGAATCGGCAACTTCTGGAGCCAGCTGGAGTTTTTTGGAGGGGAGAAAAGGACCAAATCGTCCAATTCTACGAGGCCGATTCGTACGAATTTGGGGAAAGAATCGCTGAGTTGGCGAAGATAAGGAAGGTGATGTACTTCCTGTTTGCCTTTGGAGAAGGATGCAACTCTGAGACTGTCAACTGCTCCATCATCTTCACAACGGACAGTTAAACAAATCTTCTTCTGAGCTCGTGAGTTTAGATATTTGTGCTGAAACTGGCTTTTTTCGAACGTTTTCTTTTTAAGGATATCACAATTTCTGACTATCTGTGAGGACGAGACTTCCCTCTTCATCCATCTATACTTTTCTTTTCAAACATGTCGATCATAAAAGTGTGTTTCTTTGTGTGTTTGTATGCTATAACGTTAAATACAGCCTTTAAAAGACAATGTATTTGCCTTTTTTCTTGTCAGCTGCTCCATCATCTTCACAACGGACAGTTAAAACATATTTTGCTGAGCTCGTGAGTTTAGATATTTCAGCTGAAACCGGCTTTTTTTTAACGCTTTCTTCTTAAGGATATCACAATTTCTGACTATCTGTAAGGACAGGTCTTCTTTTGCTCAAAGGGTGGGTCTGAACTAGTGGGTTATCTTTAGGGGGAGGAATAACAATGGCATTCTTCTGCAGAAAAAGATAATTGCATTAAAAATAAATATATCAGAAAATGCTTTTTTCAACTCATCAAATATGGAGATTTACGGATTATGTTCTCTTATAAAATCAATATCTTTAAAGCCTAGAAAATGCAATAGACATTTTTCAATATTTCTAGACCGAGTGATAAATAGAGATTTCCCTCTTCATCCATCGATACCTTTCTTTTGAAACCTGTTGATCATAAAAGTGTCTTTGTCTTCTACGATGTGAAATACAGCTTAATCTAAATAAAATGGATATATTAAAAAACGATGTATTTGCCTTTTTTCTTTTCTTAACCAACGTCTAAAACAGAAATGTTATTCATCACGTCCTCTTCGACAAACAGCCAGCCCCGATGGGTTTGGTAGCAATGAGTCCCGTGTGAGATAATGGATAGAGACAGTGTGTGTGTGTGTGTGTGTGTGTGTGTGTGTGTGTGTGTGTGTGTGTGTGTGTATTCCCTATTGGACGGGAAAGGTTCATGCTGCCTCATCCGTCTTGCTTGACAAACAAGAGTGATGGGAGGCGTGAGGATTTAGTCTCTAAGCCTCCTCTCATCCTCCTGCAAACAGTAACTGTGACTGAACGAGAGGACGTGTGTGAGATGAAGTGTGTGTGAGATGAAGTGTGTGTGAGAAAGGAAATAACGGAGGTGTCAGGAGGTATTAAGTTCATTTCACGTTGCCAGAAAGCATCAAAAGTAACGTGCTTTCTGAAGCTTTAAATGATCCTCTGATAAAAAACGCTGCATTATCTGCAGTCTCAATTAGTTCCTGCTCACCTTGAATGCATAAGTGTCCTCATTGCTATGTGTGCTTTTGCTCAAAGGGTGACAGGAAGGGGTTAAAACCAATGGATTATCTCAAAGGGAAGGAATAACAATGACATCCCTCTAAGTCAAACTGAAGGCCCGGGGGCCAAATCAGGCCCGTGGTGGATTTAATTTCGGCCCGCAGGATAATTTCTAATTCCTATTAGATCTGGCCCGCCGGTATATTGCACGCACACCTTCACTCCATCCTGAGGGTCTCCTCCGCTCAGAGCCTGAGCCCAAACATTGATGACCTTGCACCCAAGATGAGATGCCAAGCATACTTGCCAACCCTCCCGATTTTCGCGGGAAACTCCCGATTTCACTGCCCTCTCCCGGTTTCCTCCCGGGGTCATATCTCTCCCGCATTTCTCCCGATTTCTGACCAAATCAGATTTACTCACGACTGTTTCCACTCAGACTTTAATACAGCTAATACAGCTACAACATTGTTTGGTTTCCATGGTAGCGCGTCTCTTTAGTAGCACGCGCAACTAAAAGTCTGAGAGGGTGAGGAAGATAGTCACAGAAAACAGAACAAGAATCGACACTCGACCCTCTGCTCACTCCTTTCCTGTAAAATACAGGTCCAGCCCACACTATGCTCCATCAAGGATGGTGCTACAGGCCGCAAGGCAGTGCACTTACAACTACAATAAGCATGTTAATGTTAATCTAACAGCTCCGGCGATCCACTAACCCCTCCTGACTGTTCTCCTCACTGTCTTCCTCTCTGTCAGACATGGTAGCTGATGATGTAGGCCTACTTCTTTCTCTCTGGTTGAGTCTGTGATTAGCTGCTTGCATCCACAAGTCAACAGCTGGTTTTGGGTTGAAAGTCTCTGTTGTCATCTTAGACAAGTGGATGTAATCAAATAAGTATGTGAACATAACCAATAACCTACCATAGCCAATAACAAATGAATGTAACTTATTTTATTTATGTTGTTCATTCATCTTATTTTACCTTAACATTTATTTATTTATGCATTTTTTTTTATCTCTCCAGTTTTATAGGATATTTTTGGTTACTGTCCTATAGTATACATTGGAATGATTTCAAACCTGTTTATCCCAATAATTATAAAGGAGTGCCTTGGATATATGTGTTTACATAAATTGTGACCAAACCGTTTGAACTTAGACTAAAGTGAACTATCTAATCACTCAGAGTCCTTTACCTCACTGAGCTGTAATTATCAGCCTCTCAGTCTGACTGGAGAGGACTCTCTCTCCACATCATTGTAGAAAAATCTTCTTATATCCGCAGCTAGCACCAGATTCTAATAACAACAGCGCTGGTACCGGTGCACCCTCCGTCTCTCCCTCTCTCCCTCGCACTTTGGCTGTGAGCTGCGGGCGCCAGATAAGCCAACACCCCCCATTTGCATCACTTACAGCGCCCATCGTACAGGGCGAATGAAACGTGTAACCGGGGTGAAAAGGGTGTTACATTTACTTCATTATGAATGTTGTTACATCAAGGCCGAAAATTAGGATGAGCCCCAACGGTCAAAAATGTTTTTTTCCCTCCCAGAGCTGCCAGCGCAGCGCCTCCACAGATCTGGCGCCCTAGGCGAACATCTATAACGCCAGTGCCACGGGCCGGTCCTGAGTTCATATCATGGTTCATATGCAACTCGCAAATATATTTCTCTCTCTCCTCTCTCTCTCTCTCTCTCTCTCTCTCTCTCTCTCTCTCTCTCTCTCTCTCTCTCTCTCTCTCTCTCTCTCTCCTCTCTCTCTCTCTCTCTCTCTCTCTCTCTCTCTCTCTCTCTCTCTCTCTCTCTCTCTCTCTCTCTCCTCTCTCTCT
>NW_022991295.1:0-99374 GCF_902827175.1 Gymnodraco acuticeps
TGTGTGTGTTTGTGTGTGTTGTGTGTGTGTGTGTGTGTGTGTGTGTGTGTGTGTGTGTGTGTTTGTGTGTGTGTGTGGTGTGTGTGGTGTGTGGGTGTGTGTGTGTGTGTGTGGTGTGTGTGTGTGTGTGTGTGTGTGTGTGTGTGTGTGAAGCTGGTGCGTAAAAAGGCACAGCTCTCGGCGCGCTGCAGCTGCGATTCTCAGAGGCGGAGTTACACGTCCCGCTGCCTCCTGATGCTACAGCCATTTCATGAAGTGAAGGAGGTTTTCCTTCTATAAAACAGCTGCGGGCAGCAGATACTGTGAGAGTCCCGGACATGAATTCATAGATCAAGGCAGACTGGTTTACAGACTCTCCTGTTTTGGCAATTAAAGTAACGTGTTATAGCAGAAAGTTTAATACAGCGTATTTCTGGTATATTCATTTTAATGATGTCACCTGATATATAGGATGTGTGTTAAACTTGAATATTCCTAAAATGATGTCCCATTTTAAGTAGAAGTAGATTAGAGCAAATGGTCTTTTCTTCCACTTTTGTGTTATAATCAAAAGGTGTTTTTTGGCTATTTGTGAGTAGGTGAGGTACAGTACAACCTGTGATTTCTGCCTCGAGTAAAATGATTACCCGTTGATAAGTATTTTTCAGAAAGTCATTTTGGGCTTTCAAGGGCGGAACTCAGTAGGTTATCTGTAAGAGTTTTTTGTATGACCTGGAAACTTAAATTAATAGGAGGAAATATTGTGTCAATTCTTGGACCTTCTCAAATATAACTATACTTTAATTACAGTTTCCAGATATTAGAAGAGGCCATAAGACGATGTGTGTTATTGAGTCACACAGTTAGAGAGACAATGGTCCTTCTGAATTATCAATAGATGTATTCATGTTAAGTGGGCTGACTTTGGGGTGGAAGGAAGTTCAGAGAAGGCCTTAGGATATAAGAACAAGAACTAACCTTTGTTAGTTAACTAATCCTATGGATGTCATGAGACGATGACGTTTAAACATAAACAAGTGTAGCTTTCAGAGAGAAAAACATGTGACATTTGTGTGATAGGCTGCATGATAACGTACGTGTGTGTGTGTGTGTGTGTGTGTGTGTGTGTGTGTGTGTGTGTGTGTGTGTGTGTGTGTGTGTGTGTGTGTGTGTGTGTGTGTGTGTGTGTGTGTGATCCCAGCTATACATTAGTCATCTGTTAACATCTCCTTGTAAGAAGATGGGGCGGAGTCAACAACTGCTGACTCATTGCCTAGGGTCCCGCCCAGAAGTGAAACCGGCCAATGGAAAACTACCAGCTCACGGTCTAGGGCTCGCCCAGAAGTGAAATCGCCAATAACAAATAGCTAGGGAGGAGCAACCGACAAAACTCCTCCCACAGAATTTGTATTTAAGCTGTCCCAATGTTCATACTCAGCGCTGTCTTCTGACTGACTGTCGTGGTACGTATATCACACGGTAGTAGAATTCAGCCCGGAGTGCTCTGTATTTTGTACTGTTGCAGGGTACTCTGTATTGTTGCTTTTTACCATTAAACTCAGCTTAGTGCTTATCTCATTCCTCGGTGTTCGAGTCCTTTCCTTGTAGGAGCCTACTCATTAACGGAGCAGAGGTGAACCTTCCACCACCGCCATTGGGTGGTGCTCCAACACAATCCGGTACAAATATTTCTACACCCCTGGCCGACATGTCCTTAAAAAGGAAGTCTGAGTTTGAAATATATCTCAAATAATGTATGCACTGCCATTTCCCCACATAAACATAACAGTCTGCAATGAAACGGTTGTCTCCTGTGGGCTCCTCTTCCTATTTGGCGCACCGGTAACTTTCTCGTGCACACGAGAGGCTGAGCCGCCGAATCCCTCGGAACATCATAAAAGCCATTTTCAACTGTTTTCTGCTGAAAGTTTAAGTAGGCTACTGGATGAAATAATATGACTGGTATAGGCGCGGAAATTAAACACTTTTTGAAAAAAAAACAGTATGATAAAATATTTTTATATATTTATAAATCTGCAAATAATACGATAAACTCACAGCTATTTTGCGGCCCGGCAGTAACACCTCCGCGGACCGGGGGTTTGGAACCCCCTGAGTTAGATAACTTCGATTTCAGATGTAACCAAAGCTAATTAAGTCCACCAGGCCAAGTTCACGTCAAACATTGACTCAGTGGTGACAACTGTTTTAAATCTAAAAAACATCTCTGAGTGAATTCTCAAGTCATTTGGGAAAAGTTAGATTTCTGTACCAAGTCACTGAAGACAAGTCTGAGTAAAGTCTCCCAAATAGAGGTTTTTCAAAGTCAGATCTAAAGATACTTGAGTAACGGCCCGTCCACACAGCGGCGTGCGTTGAAGCTTCCAACGCTTCTGCCCATTCACTTTGAATGGGGTGACGTCACTTTTAGCCGAACTACATTTTGGGAAGCGACGTGGAGCGTTGCTGGCGTTGCTGGCTTCAAAAGTTGAGCAATGTTCAACTTTTGACGCCTCGACGGAGGCGTCAGCCAATGAAATCCCGTTTATGCAAATCTGCCAGTACAAGCGCTAGCCAATCAAACCGCGTGTATGCTGGGAGAGACTACGCAGGTCATTTCCTCATATTCCAAAAAATTGAGGGAAAATTCATTATAGAGGTAGTGAATCACCCGGTGCTGTATGATCAGTCTCTGTTCATCTACCGGGATACAGACCGGAGGAGCGAGGCATGGAGGGAGGTGGGAGAGACAGTGGGTGAAACTGGTAGGTTTTCGCCTGTTTGGGGATTTTATATCCAGTTTACTTCGTTTTAACATTGCTATTGCTTTGTATGTCGGGGGCGGGAGATTCATGTGATTGGTTGTTGGTCGCAAAAAATCCCCGAGCTTCAGATACGCCCACCTCCAAGCGTCAACGCACGCTGCTGTGTGGACGCTCCGTAAAAGTCCAAGTCATGCTTTTACTAAGAGGCAAGTCTTAGTAAAAGTCACTGGACAGTGGATATTTACAACAGAGCTAAACTGAGTTATATGAGAGGAATCAAGGTCAAGTCCCCAGTCATTTACAAAATATATAATGTTTGTCTTTAATCACTGGAGAGAGGTTTCAAGTATTTAGGAACAGTTTTAAAGTCTTACTTCAAAAACCCAGTCAGCTCGAATGGGATCTTCAAAAGTCGTTGGGCACAACAATCAAGCTTTAATTCTGAAAAGTTAGTCCGTTGCGGCAATATGTTATGAGTAAAATAGCCGTATCTCACTCTGTGAACATCTTTACAGACAAAAACATAGAGTAGTCTGAACACGGCAATAGATAGAGTCTAAGACGAGCTCCAAGTTTAGTCTCAAGTCAATGAAGACAAGTCTGATCTGACTATGTAAGAAAAAACATTTTCCAAAACTCTGCAAGAAGGAATATATTCCACTGCGTTACCCAGATTTATTACATTGTTTTTTTCCATTTTAGCAATTTATTTAGAGTTTGTAGACTCGCTTCTCACATGACGTTCTCATAACTTTATTAAATTGCATAACAGAGATATTACATTTCAAATATTACTATGTAAAATTCAGATACAAACACTAATGAGTCAGCAGGTATATCATACACAAACACACCTGTCTGCTTATAGTGCGAGAGGTTTCAATAAGAGCGCAGATTATCAATAAATGAATGCAGTACAAATTGAGCCCATCAAAATGAGCATAACTCACAAAAAGCTTTATTGACTCTGACAAAGAAACACTGGGGACGATGGCTTAACGAGCTTGTTATTGTCAGACAAACACTAATGAATCGCAGCTGCAATCAGCAAATTCCCCTCCATTGAATTCCATTACTCGCCCTCTCCCCCATCTTTCCTTTCTCTCTGAGAGAAATTGAATTTGTTAGCCAACAACAGAGCCATCAGGTAATCAGCGTTGGAAGCCTCCGGATTACATTCATTAAATAAAGCGGTCTCAACCTCACATTCATTCAGGACGTAGAGATTATACGAGGCTGACGATTGGATGCTTAATGAGACATACAGGACTGATTGTGATTGGCTGGGATTGGAGATATACAGGGAAATCACCTGCGATGAATGGACAGGTAAGATTAGGTTAAGGTCAAGAAAGATGTTTCTGGTCAGATTGAAGACAAGTCCCAAGACTGGAAAAAAACGTTGTACATTTTAGAGCCATTTGAGTCCATTCTCAGGTCATTAGAAACTATATTTACCTCATTTGATTCAAGTCAAGGAACAAAAACAAATCCAGATTCTAACGATAAAGTCTTCATTGGTCGAATCAACAATAGCTACTGGTTAGTTGTTGGCATCCGGCTCTTCCAACAATACACCAAAGTTAAGATGCAAAGAAAATATGTTGAATAGAGCGATCTGTAATCTTTTATCAAGTCACAAAATAAATCTCAACATTCTGATGTCAAATTCGAAGTCTGAGAAGTCAGGGAATAAAAAAAAATATATATTTAACAAATGCGAGTCAAGTCAATGTTTATTTAAAGCAGGTTTAAAATAACACAAATCAAGTCTCAAGAAGGAAGTCATAAGCAAGTTCAGAGAAGTGAAGTTTCAAATAATTTCAGACAGGTCCACTTGACAAAGACATTTCTAGGAGAAAATCAAGTCTCAAGTACTTACTGTAAAGACAAGCTACAATTAAAGTATTTTGGGGCAATACTCAAGAAATATACGAAGCACTTTTATACTAATAAAGGACTGGCTTACCTAAAGCCAGTTGAGTAGCACTTGAAATGTTTGGCTCTATGAAACCTGATGTACTTTATGATTCTGTTTTCTTCAAGGTTGTGTCTTCCTGGTCGAATGTACTTATTGTAAGTCGCTTTGGATAAAAGCGTCAGCTAAATGCAATGTAATGTAATGTAAATATAACACAAGTCCAAGTCAAGTATCTGGTCATTTAAGACTTGTTTGAAATGTCAAGGAAATAGAAGGAAATGTCAAGTAATTTGAGACGTGTCTTAGGTTATTTAAAAGTCAAAAGTCACGCCAAGTTAAGATTAAAGTTGCCAGACAAGTTTTGAGCAATTTGAATCAAGACCAAGTTAAGTCTGGTCATTTTAGACTGCATGAGTACATATGTGTGTTTACTCAGGTCACCAGAGACAATGATATTCAAGTCATTTGATTGAAGTCTCAGGTTACCCGATCCAAAGTCAAGGCTCTGGTGCTTTTAGACTAGTTGTATGTCCTATGATGAGTATAGTGTTGCCTATGAGTGTTGTCTCAGGTCACTAGAGATACGTTTAAATTAACATTCAAGTCCTTTGAGACAAGTCCAGGTAAATTCTCCAAAATAACGAGATCACTGAAGTCATTGGAGATGGGTCTAAATTGAGTCTTGGTTCATTTGAGTCACAACGCATTAAAGATACAATCCATTAGGAATAAAAACCCTTCAAGAGCCACGCATGTCTTCCCAACGTTTCTGCATCAACTCTCAAAGAAAAAAGTCCAAGAATAGCCGACAATTTACCAAATTAAATCCACAGATTGGAGCTAATGAACCTTGACTTCTTCCTTCTGTAAAAAAGCACTTTAGGATGCTTTTACTTTAAGCTTTGAAAGGATTCAGAAGGATAGACGCATCAAATCAGAGCTCCTGAACTGCATTGGACTGAACACTAACGTCAATATTTCCTGTCATTTACTAGAGAGAATATTTTCGTGCTCGTCTCATGTTCTTCACCTCCTCCTTCCTTTTGTCCCCGATATGAACCATCTGTTAGCACCGAGTGGTGTGACGTCAGGAGGCAACACTTCAGAGAGCGAAAACCTGCCTTTCACACGTCTTCAGACTGTGCAAAGATCGGACGCCTGAAAGCTAGCTGAAACATTTCTGGAGAGCTTTCTCTGAAACTCACACTGCAGGAACAGACGTGGGAAGATTCTCTCTTTCTCAACCTAGGAACGTTTTGAATCATCAAGCTGGATTATAATGTTTTCTGCTGATCTTCATCACCTCATTCTGTCAAACACAAAGAAGTCAGAGGGAATCAGAGAAAGAAAACCGGGAGCTAAGAGAATCAGAGACTGAGACGATGAAGAGCTGCAGGAATCAAAAAATGCTTAACATCAAAGTTTGACTTCACAACGAGTCCTTTTTCTAGAAAGTCTAACATGAAATAACTTTTTCAAAAGGCTTTATAACCTTCACATTCGACACACGTTATCAAAGCAATATTACGATTATGAAACGAAATAAATGAGTTTAATAGAATCAAATAAAAAGATACAAATTCAATGTGACTCAAAGGGACCCTATCGTGATCACTTTCAGGTGTATATCAGTATGTAGTGTCTCTGCTTTAAAGAGTACTCTCCTGCTGATGTTCAGGTGTATATTTGTCCCTACTTTAAAGAGTCCTCTCCTGCTGATGTTCATGTGTATATCAGTATGTAGTGTCTCTACTTTAAAGAGTCCTCTCCTGCTGATGTTCAGGTGTATATCAGTATGTAGTGCCTCTACTTTAAAGAGTCCTCTCCTGCTGATGTTCAGGTGTATATCAGTATGTAGTGTCCCTACTTTAAAGAGTCCTCTCCTGCTGATGTTCATGTGTATATCAGTATGTAGTGTCTCTACTTTAAAGAGTCCTCTCCTGCTGATGTTCAGGTGTATATCAGTATGTAGTGCCTCTACTTTAAAGAGTCCTCTCCTGCTGATGTTCAGGTGTATATCAGTATGTAGTGTCTCTACTTTAAAGAGTCCTCTCCTGCTGATGTTCAGGTGTATATCAGTATGTAGTGTCTCTACTTTAAAGAGTCCTCTCCTGCTGATGTTCAGGTGTATATCAGTATGTAGTGTCTCTACTTTAAAGAGTCCTCTCCCTGCTGATGTTCAGGTGTATATCAGTATGTAGTGTCTCTACTTTAAAGAGTCCTCTCCTGCTGATGTTCAGGTGTATATCAGTATGTAGTGTCTCTACTTTAAAGAGTCCTCTCCTGATGATGTTCAGGTGTATATCAGTATGTAGTGTCTCTACTTTAAAGAGTCCTCTCCTGCTGATGTTCAGGTGTATATCAGTATGTAGTGTCTATACTTTAAAGAGTCCTCTCCTGCTGATGTTCAGGTGTATATCAGTATGTAGTGTCTCTACTTTAAAGAGTCCTCTCCTGCTGATGTTCAGGTGTATATCAGTATGTAGTGTCTCTACTTTAAAGAGTCCTCTCCTGCTGATGTTCAGATGTATATCAGTATGTAGTGTCTCTATTTTAAAGAGTCCTCTCCTGCTGATGTTCAGGTGTATATCAGTATGTAGTGTCTCTACTTTAAAGAGTCCTCTCCTGCTGATGTTCAGATGTATATCAGTATGTAGTGTCTCTACTTTAAAGAGTCCTCTCCTGCTGATGTTCAGGTGTATATCAGTATGTAGTGTCTCTACTTTAAAGAGTCCTCTCCTGCTGATGTTCAGGTGTATATCAGTATGTAGTGTCTCTATTTTAAAGAGTCCTCTCCTGCTGATGTTCAGTGTTATCAGTAATGTAGTGTCTCTACTTTAAGAGTCCTCTCCTGCTGAATGTTCAGGTGTATATCAGTAGGTAGTGGGTCTCTACTTTAAAGAGTCCTCTCCTGCTGAAGTAAAGGGGTATATTTATCTCAGTATGGTAGTGTCTCTACTTTAAAGAGTCCTCTCCTGCTGATGTTCAGGGTGTATATCAGTATGTAGTGTCTCTACTTTAAAGAGTCCATCTCCTGCTGATGTTCAGGTGTATATCAGTATGTAGTGTCTCTACTTTAAAGAGTCCTCTCCTGCTGAAGTTCAGGTGTATATCAGTATGTAGTGTTCTCTACTTGAAAGAGTTCCCTCTCCTGCTGATGTTCAGGTGGTAGATCAGTATGTAGTGTCTCTACTTTAAAGAGTCCTCTCCTGCTGATGTTCAGGTGTATATCAGTATGTAGTGATCTTCTACTTTAAAGAGTCCTCTCCTGCTGAATGTTCAGGTGTATATCAGTATGTAGTGTCTCTACTTTAAAGAGTCCTCTCCTGCTGATGTTCAGGTGTATATCAGTATGTAGTGTCTCTACTTTAAAGAGTCCTCTCCTGCTGAAGTTCAGGTGTATATCAGTATGTAGTGTCTCTACTTTAAAGAGTCCTCCTCCTGCTGATGTTCAGGTGTATATCAGTATGTAGTGTCTCTACTTTAAAGAGTCCTCTCCTGCTGATGTTCAGGTGTATATCAGTATGTAGTGTCTCTACTTAAAGAGTCCTCTCCTGCTGATGTTCAGGTGTATATCAGTAGTTAGTGTCCTACTTTTAAAGAGTCCTCTCCTGCTGATGTTCAGGTGTATATCAGTATGTAGTGTCTCTACATGTCTCCATGCTTTAATGTTCAAAAAGCTCTTTCTCATACTGCCTGTGCTGCAGCACCTCTTTTCACCCTCCGTCTGAAACCAGAGCCCAGTCTGCTCTGATTGGTTAGCTGGCCGGCTCTGTTGTGATTGGTCAACACGCTTATAGATGTCCCGCCCCTTAGCCTATCACGTACAATGTGTTGGAGCGCTAGCCAATAGAAGTGGAAGTGTTACAAAGTGATGTTCCAGAATACTTTTAGTTCTATAAAGTATCTGACATTTTTCTTCCACCGAAGCATTTAGATATTAATATAGACACCAATATTTACCTATTTTGATTTAAATACATTTCAAATTGAGGATTTTTAAGTACTTTTTTTTTTTTTTTTACTTCCTCCAACAATGGAAAGCACTCACATTAACTTTTCTTCTTCTATGGTTTAAGGCACTTCCTGTTCTCCTTCTATAAATACAGGACGATATAGGAGAAAGGCTCTCTGTTTTCATTCCTTCCCTCTATTATTTTCTCACCTCTTCTTATTTTGGTGGTTTTGGCCGCGGCTGCTGGAGCTCATAAACAGAGACGCTGGCCCACGCAGAGATGGAAATATATAACGCAGCAGTGTCGCAGTGACGCGTCCTCCTGAAGCGCGAGTCCAGGCTCACACTGTGTGATACTGTGTGAAATGGATGTGCAAATATTATGCAAATGCAGCGGGAGCATATCACACAGTTTCAGATGGAGGCTCTCACCTCTGACACCCTCAGAGCGAGAAAGAGAGTTTTATCAAAAACAGGAAGCTGCGATTTCTCTCTTCCTAGCGCAAAGGGATATTAGAACATTCATAGAGGATTTTGAATATAGATTATTCAGCTACCTACTAGTAATGTCACATCTCACTAAAAAGAGCCCGTGGAAAATCAAACTGCAGAATTTCATTTGATCATTTTTGCACAAAACACAACTTTGAAAAGTACATTTATTATAGTCATTATTCAGTCCTGATGTATCTCAGTCCCTGCTGCGGTGAAAGTAGAGTGATAAACACCCGTTTTACCCAAAATTCGAATTTAATTTTTTTCATTTTAGACATGAATAACACATTTATATACAGTTTATTTCAAATATTTCACTGCTTTTGTGATCCTAAGACTTTGGTAACCAAATCTAAAACACCAAAACAATTTCGATCACATGAGTAAATTTGTGTTTTCACAAGAGTTTTGAAGATTTTCCGAAAATCGGATGTAACATTTTAAGCTTTTGAGCTACTTATCTCATCAAACAGTGCTCTAAGGTGAGTAATTTGCATATATAGCAATACCAGAGATTGTCCTGAACATTTTGATATGTAACACATGGGTGCCATGTTAGAAGAAATATATTTAAAAGGGGATTTAAGAAAACATCAAAACATCGAGAAAATACCCTTAGACTCCAGAGGGTTAAAGCTCCCATGTCATGCTTTTCTGGTTATCACCCGTCCCCTTGTGTGCTATGTAGGTTTTTCTGCATGTAAATGGTCTGCAGTCACAAACCCTCAAAGTACACCCTGTAGCGAGTAAAACTCTAACACAGAAAATACCCGTCTATGCTGCCCCAGAACGCCTCGTTGGACATTTTTCTTTTTCCATTTGTTTCTTCCGGGAACCAACATGGCCCAATCCGGAGCTCCTCACACACCAGGACCTTTAGCGTAAATGTTCAACTAGCAGGGAGTCCCATTGACTTGCATAGAGCTCCCTGATTGGTAATAGACGAGTTGGGATTGTAGAGAAACGCTCTCTGCAGACCCATTCTCACAGCGTTAAACCTTTTTCTTACTCAATATCAAGCCACACTTATTGTTTGTGTGCTCAGGATGAGTTTCACGCTGTCTCGCCGACCCGGAAACCACACCAGTAAGCCAGCTCACTGAGCAGCGAGCCTCGCAACGTCCCGACCAATCAGAGCACACTGGGCTACACATACATACTATACAGAGATGCTGTATGAGAAACCAATGTGACTTTGGAAAATTGCACAATATAAATCTATTCTAGTAGACCTCAACAATGGAATTATGATCAGTAGAAATGGCCATGACACGGGACCTTTAAGAGCAATTGTTAGTTATTTGTACTTTGCTTGAGTATTTTCATTTGACTTTATACTCCGCTACATCGCAGGCATAAGTAGTGGATTACAAAGTACAATATTTAACATGACTGCATTTTCTATAGCACTTTACTTTGGAACAAGCTACTTTTCACTCCTCTACATTGATTACACTTTACTCAAGGTGTTGTTTTCCCTCTGAAGTGTTCAGAAATGTATGTTATGTAAAGATTCATATAATTCAGTTATATTTTATGACCCAAAAGTATATTAAGCATTTGAAACGAGTTCCACCTCAACCAGGAATAGCTTTAAAAGTAGAGTTTACAAACTAATTCATTATACTAGTTGTTGGATTTGTTTGGACTGTGCTCTGGTTTCAGACAGAGGGTGAAAAGAGGTGCTGCAGCACAGGCAGTGTGAGAAAAATAAAAGAGCTTTTTGAACATTAAATCATGGAGACATGTAGAGACACTACATACTGATATACATCTGAACATCATCAGGAGAGGACTCTTTAAAGTAGAGACACTACATACTGATATACACCTGAACATCAGCAGGAGAGGACTCTTTAAAGTAGAGACACTACATACTGATATACACCTGAACATCAGCAGGAGAGGACTCTTTAAAGTAGAGACACTACATACTGATATACACCTGAACATCAGCAGGAGAGGACTCTTTAAAGTAGAGACACTACATACTGATATACACCTGAACATCAGCAGGAGAGGACTCTTTAAAGTAGAGACACTACATACTGATATACACCTGAACATCAGCAGGAGAGGACTCTTTAAAGTAGAGACACTACATACTGATATACACCTGAGCATCAGCAGGAGAGGACTCTTTAAAGTAGAGACACTACATACTGATATACACCTGAACATCAGCAGGAGAGGACTCTTTAAAGTAGAGACACTACATACTGATATACACCTGAACATCAGCAGGAGAGGACTCTTTAAAGTAGAGACACTACATACTGATATACACCTGAACATCAGCAGGAGAGGACTCTTTAAAGTAGAGACACTACATACTGATATACACCTGAACATCAGCAGGAGAGGACTCTTTAAAGTAGAGACCACTACATACTGATATACACCTGAACATCAGCAGGAGAGGACTCTTTATAGTAGAGACACTACATACTGATATACACCTGAACATCAGCAGGAGAGGACTCTTTAAAGTAGAGACACTACATACTGATATACACCTGAACATCAGCAGGAGAGGACTCTTTAAAGTAGAGACACTACATACTGATATACACCTGAACATCAGCAGGAGAGGACTCTTTAAAGTAGAGACACTACATACTGATATACACCTGAACATCAGCAGGAGAGGACTCTTTAAAGTAGAGACACTACATACTGATATACACCTGAACATCAGCAGGAGAGGACTCTTTAAAGTAGAGACACTACATACTGATATACACCTGAACATCAGCAGGAGAGGACTCTTTAAAGTAGAGACACTACATACTGATATACACCTGAACATCAGCAGGAGAGGACTCTTTAAAGTAGAGACACTACATACTGATATACACCTGAACATCAGCAGGAGAGGACTCTTTAAAGTAGAGACACTACATACTGATATACACCTGAACATCAGCAGGAGAGGACTCTTTAAAGTAGAGACACTACATACTGATATACACCTGAACATCAGCAGGAGAGGACTCTTTAAAGTAGAGACACTACATACTGATATACACCTGAACATCAGCAGGAGAGGACTCTTTAAAGTAGAGACACTACATACTGATATACACCTGAGCATCAGCAGGAGAGGACTCTTTAAGTAGAGACACTACATACTGATATACACCTGAACATCAGCAGGAGAGGACTCTTTAAAGTAGAGACACTACATACTGATATACACCTGAACATCAGCAGGAGAGGACTCTTTAAAGTAGAGACACTACATACTGATATACACCTGAACATCAGCAGGAGAGGACTCTTTAAAGTAGAGACACTACATACTGATATACACCTGAACATCAGCAGGAGAGGACTCTTTAAAGTAGAGACACTACATACTGATATACACCTGAACATCAGCAGGAGAGGACTCTTTAAAGTAGAGACACTACATACTGATATACACCTGAACATCAGCAGGAGAGGACTCTTTAAAGTAGAGACACTACATACTGATATACACCTGAACATCAGCAGGAGAGGACTCTTTAAAGTAGAGACACTACATACTGATATACACCTGAACATCAGCAGGAGAGGACTCTTTAAAGTAGAGACACTACATACTGATATACACCTGAACATCAGCAGGAGAGGACTCTTTAAAGTAGAGACACTACATACTGATATACACCTGAACATCAGCAGGAGAGGACTCTTTAAAGTAGAGACACTACATACTGATATACACCTGAACATCAGCAGGAGAGGACTCTTTAAAGTAGAGACACTACATACTGATATACACCTGAACATCAGCAGGAGAGGACTCTTTAAAGTAGAGACACTACATACTGATATACACCTGAACATCAGCAGGAGAGGACTCTTTAAAGTAGAGACACTACATACTGATATACACCTGAACATCAGCAGGAGAGGACTCTTTAAAGTAGAGACACTACATACTGATATCCACCTGAACATCAGCAGGAGAGGACTCTTTAAAGTAGAGACACTACATACTGATATACACCTGAACATCAGCAGGAGAGGACTCTTTAAAGTAGAGACACTACATACTGATATACACCTGAACATCAGCAGGAGAGGACTCTTTAAAGTAGAGACACTACATACTGATATACACCTGAACATCAGCAGGAGAGGACTCTTTAAAGTAGAGACACTACATACTGATATACACCTGAACATCAGCAGGAGAGGACTCTTTAAAGTAGATACACTACATACTGATATACACCTGAACATCAGCAGGAGAGGACTCTTTAAAGTAGAGACACTACATACTGATATACACCTGAACATCAGCAGGAGAGGACTCTTTAAAGTAGAGACACTACATACTGATATACACCTGAACATCAGCAGGAGAGGACTTTTTAAAGTAGAGACACTACATACTGATATACACCTGAACATCAGCAGGAGAGGACTCTTTAAAGTAGAGACACTACATACTGATATACACCTGAACATCAGCAGGAGAGGACTCTTTAAAGTAGAGACACTACATACTGATATACACCTAAACATCAGCTGGAGAGGACTCTTTAAGGTAGAGACACTACATACTGATATACACCTGAACATCAGCAGGAGAGCACTCTTTAAAGTAGAGACACTACATACTGATATACACCTGAACATCAGCAGGAGAGGACTCTTTAAAGTAGAGACACTACATACTGATATACACCTGAACATCAGCAGGAGAGGACTCTTTAAAGTAGATACACTACATACTGATATACACCTGAACATCAGCAGGAGAGGACTCTTTAAAGTAGAGACACTACATACTGATATACACCTGACCATCAGCAGGAGAGGACTCTTTAAAGTAGAGACACTACATACTGATATACACCTGAACATCAGCAGGAGAGGACTTTTTAAAGTAGAGACACTACATACTGATATACACCTGAACATCAGCAGGAGAGGGACTCTTTAAAGTAGAGACACTACATACTGATATACACCTGAACATCAGCAGGAGAGGACTCTTTAAAGTAGAGACACTACATACTGATATACACCTAAACATCAGCTGGAGAGGACTCTTTAAGGTAGAGACACTACATACTGATATACACCTGAACATCAGCAGGAGAGCACTCTTTAAAGTAGAGACACTACATACTGATATACACCTGAACATCAGCAGGAGAGGACTCTTTAAAGTAGAGACATTACATACTGATATACACCTGAACATCAGCAGGAGAGGACTCTTTAAAGTAGAGACACCACATACTGATATACACCTGAACATCAGCAGGAGAGGACTCTTTAAAGTAGAGACACTACATACTGATATACACCTGAACATCAGCAGGAGAGGACTCTTTAAAGTAGAGACACTACATACTGATATACATCTGAACATCAGCAGGAGAGGACTGTTTAAAGTAGAGACACTACATACTGATATACACCTGAACATCAGCAGGAGAGGACTCTTTAAAGTAGAGACACTACATACTGATATCCACCTGAACATCAGCAGGAGAGGACTCTTTAAAGTAGAGACACTACATACTGATATACACCTGAACATCAGCAGGAGAGGACTCTTTAAAGTAGAGACACTACATACTGATATACATCTGAACATCAGCAGGAGAGGACTCTTTAAAGTAGAGACATTACATACTGATATACACCTGAACATCAGCAGGAGAGGACTCTTTAAAGTAGAGACACTACATACTGATATACACCTGAACATCAGCAGGAGAGGACTCTTTAAAGTAGAGACATTACATACTGATATACACCTGAACATCAGCAGGAGAGGACTCTTTAAAGTAGAGACACTACATACTGATATACACCTGAACATCAGCAGGAGAGGACTCTTTAAACAGAGTAGTGTCATTGTAAAATGAAGTCCAGAAACATTTCTAAAAACAATCACTTAACACTTAAGCTGAAATCGTGTTTGTAGGCTTCGTTTGCACGGCTATAATATAAGTTGTGCTGCGTGACCTGCCAAAATGTTCCTGTTATCTCTGTATTCGTCCCACTTGAGTTTGCAAATGTTGCATCTAGAAGGATTTCATTGAATTAGAATGCTCTTATGTAAAGAGTTTCACTTAGTAACCTTTGTAATATGTTCCCTTAACCCAGATTTTTCTACGGACCATAACCCACCTCCTGCTGTGAGTGCCTGATACCCATCAGAGTCGTGGCTGCAGCTGGAGGTTGTGACAGCTCTGTGAGGAAACATCTGCATCAGCAAAATCTTGTTACCCCCCCTTTTCTTCCTGCAACTCCCCCCCCCCCCCCTTCCCTGAGGCATCTCCAGCTAATTTTAGATAAGCGATGTTGTTGGGCCTTTTCTGTCCTCATTACGCGGGCCAGGCTCCAACACATACACATGAATCACAGCGCTCATCACTAATTTAACGCCGTGGAGTTTGTTTTCTGCCGCGCACAGCAACACACCGCCTCCATACACAGTTTGTGAGTCTGCCAGAAAAAAAGAGGCGGCAACAACTGGGATCGACTTCTTTTATGTCAACGAGAAACATCTATCTGAAAAACGTTCTCGGTGCTGATGAAGAGCTGGAGACTGAACACGTTTTCACTCCAACATTGAGCAATATCTTTTGTATTGAAAGGCTTCCAGTCAGGTCTCTCTCTCAACCCACAAAGGACTCTTGACTAAAACCATAACAAAAATTCAAGGATGTAGAAAACGACGGTGCAATGTTTCTGGAACGTTATATTTTCCTCTACTTTATCATTGACTGATTGTATGCGGTTTGAAAAAAAAAACAGATCAGTAGATTGATGACTCTTTTAGTGCTGATGGAAAGCGATGGGATTGTGTCATTATACTGAATTCCTCAAGACGATGGAGGAAATGTTTGAGTTTGCATCAAAGTGAAAAAGAAAAGAAACTGATCAGAAAACAGGGAAGATCCTTAAGAAAATATGATTAAATCCAAACCACAAAATCTGAATTATGATCAGTTCAAGTGTCCTAAAAGCTTTGCTACGGAGGAGGATTAGGGCCACATGTGATTTTTATTTTTATTTTTTTATCCATCATGAATTTAATTTTTCGGAGCACTGAGAAGAAGAAAAATGCAGAATACTGAGAACAAAACAACTATCTACAACCATTTTGTTCTGAATAATTGCAGAATTGTTTCATACAGTATAACTCAAAAAATAAATGTGGGCTTTTGGCCCCAATCCACTTCCGTACTTTCCCCATCACACTTGTCTTACGGTTCTTACACAGCAAGCCGATTTCGGCCGTCGATAGATGTCTGGCCGTCGATGAGCGTCCTTTCGCCCTACTCAGATTGGTGTGTCCTGCCCGTCGTGTCTTTTCGGCCGTGCCGACACCTTCCGCCGCCGATTCAGTCGGAAAAAGGCCGTCGTCTAAATAAATCACTCTGATTGGCTGTTCAGCTTAGTGAAGCAGTGCATGAGAAGCGAAACGGAAGTGACGGACCCAAACTATTATTAAGGCAAATGTGAGATTTCCTTTAACTCCAGCTCTCGACTCAGGTTCGGGAAAGCCCCATGAGCTTCTCGCTGTAGAGTGAAAATGGAACGCACACACTATTTGTTTATATCACGCAGTCTGTTCTTCTTCTCTCGGTTATCACGCAGTCTGTCTTCCGGTTGTTGCCTCTTTTGAATATACACTACCGCCGCCTGCTGGTAAGGAGAGTTATTGCCACTCACGCATGCGCAGTGCGTACATGCTTCTTGGCCGTCGGCTGAAGTCTTTGCGGTGTGTTCCAGTGCGACTGTTGGCCAAGACGCAGAGACGTGAGGCGACGCAACAGTCGGGTCCGTCGGGACGTGTTCTTTGGTGTCAGATTGGTGTGTAGGGGGCGGGGCCTTAACTTTCATACACAAAACTTAAGTTGAGTGTGAAAACAAACTCTGTAAAGTGAAGCTCAAACAACCAAGTAAAGTCACAGTAAGAAAAAAGTGTACTCTTGTCCGGAGGGAGACTTCAAACTCAACACAATAAGGTCATATAGGATTGCATTTAAGTACCGGGACTCAGATATCATTGTGACCATGATACTGAAGAGAAACTGCACCAATCTTTACCTGACACATAAATGAACACTGTAATTCAAACACTCTTTCCTGAGGCACTAGCGACCGGGAAGAAGGTCACACCGCTTTTTTCCGATTGACCGCAGATAGCAGGTTGTATCCACTTATGTTGTCAGCGGCTCCTTCAAAAGAAACCTGTTAACCTCACTTCTGTTTGAATCTACTCAACACAAGATTTTTTCAGACTGTTGAAACAAGCATTGGTTCGCTCACACAGATAAAACACCCGTTTGTCTTTTCAGGGTTAAAGCTGCTGATTGATCTCAACACATCTCATGCAAGGAGCTGTCATGAACTCGAAGACGTTGGTGCGCAAGTGTTGCAATAGTTTTTGAAGTACATTAATTACAATCCCAGAGTGAGGGGTGTTAACACTGAAGCCTCACCTTGTCCAGAGTCTCTCTACCTGAATAACTTAAAAACCAAACCTTCTTTGTGACCATTTCTACAATAATTGTGTCCTTTAACTTCACACAGGCTCAACTTTCCTTAACTGGTCAGTTTGCAGCAGATTTGTTAAAAACCTTTACACTGGGCTACACTGACTGTGTCCAGGTTTAAAAGGTGCGTGCCAATTTGTAAATAACAATTATAATCAACTTTCAAGGCCGGTGATATTATGTAATGGAGTCACTGCATTTTCCACAACAATGTTCTGCAAATATTTCAGAATAAAAGTCCGTGCCTTAACAAATGAAGGGATTGTGTCCCCCAGATAAATGCCAAAACTAACTGGAAGAGTTGAATTACAAACAAAATCATGTCAAAATATGGTATTTTCCAATAAACCTCACGACCACGACAAAGGCAGATGCCAAAATCTAGTCAGCTGAATCACAGCCAAGTCTATGTCACAACCATAAAGCAGACTTTTCTGTCTCATCTGGCTCACCAACAGTAGATAAATCAATGAAATATAGACAGTACCACAAAGTATTTTTGCATCTCTTTCTCTCTGTTCAGGTGTAGACCAAAGTTCCCACTCAATAAGCCTCAGAACATCACCAGGGACACCAATTCAAACATCCCAAGGAAGCGTTCCCTTACCTTGAACAGCCGCAGGATGTTGGCCACCATGATGGACACCGAGCTGGCCGACGCCCCGATGACGCCCACCACTTTATCCGGCTTGGCGAAGATGGGCGGTTCTCCGTTAGCACATCGGACGTCAGAACCATCCCTCTCGATGAGCGCCTGGACGAAGGTGAGCGACTGCTCCAGGGCGTAAGTGTCCCGCGAACAGGTGTCCAGGATGCGCGCCCCGAGAGTCACATTGGGCAATATGTCCGGGTCTTTGTTGATGAGGTCGATGGCGAAAAGCATGGCCTCCAGACGGTGGATACCCTTCTCCTTCTTTAGTTCGCCACAGGGGACGCCTCTATCGCCACGGGAGTGAACGGGGAACAATCCGCCCAGGATGATGTCCCCGTCCAGCCGGATGGAGTGGGCAAACTCTTGCTGGGGAAGCTGGGAGTCCGCCAACACACCGGGCTTCTGGGAGGTGGTGGAGCAAAGCAACCAGCAGCTTTTAAGTATCACCAGAGAGAAGACGCTCGGGACACTCGGGGGCTTCAAACCCTTCGCCATTTTCCAGTGATTCAAGATTCAGGAAGAGGAAGTAGTGGTGGTATGATTGCCGAATCAACAGGAAGGTGGCTGTGGTGCAGGTGGTGTTGCGAGGGCGAGCCTGACCATGGAGTCCCCCGTCACCCAGGGCAGGGTCAACCACGGCGGGCGGTCCCTCCTAAGAACACTGGCCCCGGGGGTTTCCTGCGGTAACGGTTCCTGAGTTTGACATAGCTGTCTGCATAGGAGGAGGCGGAGGATCGAGGTCGCAGCAGCTCCAGTTTCACATTCTTCCTGAAAGCTGTTGGAGGTTCAGACAGAGAAGGAAACAATCAATTAGAGATCAATTAACCAGATAGATCTGAGCTCAGGCGGCGAGCAGCGTCGGCTATATTCATGATTAAGTCGATTCATTTTACTCATATACTGTTTAAAAATACAAATACAATCATAAAGGAGATTTGTAAAATGGGACATCCGATAAGCTTTTCAAACCTTGAGAACATATGACCAGACACTACACAAAAATCAATTAACATTGTCGAGACGAAAGTCAATATGTAATAATATCTGTGAAAAACGGACTGAGAAATAATGTGTTTTCGTTTAGAGTATTATTATTATTATTAGTATAGTATTGTTCAATACCAAGAGAGGGTATTCGTTTTATTTTGGACCAAGGCTACCTTTCATAAGTGAGCTGTATTGAAAAAATATGAATGCTGCTTCCGGTAACACGGCAACATAAGGGGCGTAGTTTGTGATGGCCGGTCTCTTGTTCTCAAAGCCACGGAGGGAGAACCAGGCGACTGTGTGTGTGTGTGTGTGTGTGTGTGTGTGTGTGTGTGTGTGTGTGTGTGTGTGTGTGTGTGTGTGTGTGTGTGTGTGTGTGTGTGTGTGTGTGTGTGTGTGTGTGTGTGTGTGTGTGTGTGTGTGTGTGTGTGTGTGTGTGTGTGTGTGTGTGTGTGTGTGTGTGTGTGTGTGTGTGTGTGTGTGTGTGTGTGTGTGTGTGTGTGTGTGTGTGTGTGTGTGTGTGGTGTGTGTGTGTGTGTGTGTGTGTGTGTGTGTGTGTGTGTGTGTGTGTGTGTGTGTGTGTGTGTGCGCGTGTGTGGCTCCGGAGACGCCGTTGGTATGTTTCTCCGGTGTTGATGTACTTGATCTGTTGCCTCACTTTGCGAGAGTGCTGTTGATCTGCTTGTTACGCAGCGCGGTCTGCCTGTGCTCCGTTTGTTTGCTGTGTCGTTTAGACAGCGCAGGTGTTCAGAAGAGGTTTTCTCTGGTGCTTGTCTCCAAGTGGAGATAAACACTCTTATTTATTCATTTAAGTTAATGATGTGGTTTTAAAATAACAAGTTATCCTTTTAATTAAAATATGGTTTGTGTTATTATTGAGAATGCAGTGAGGCCTGCACAATGTTTGTAATTTGTGTAGCATGTGAGCTAACGTGTTTGTACGTTGTGTTTTGAAGGTTTTCAACCTGATGAATTATTGGAGCTGTCTTAAATAAATAAAGACAAAAAGAACAAAATTCGAGTTGTCCAAGAGTCCTCTGTTGCCCTCAAGCCTCTCAAGTCAGGCTAAATCACTGATACAGGCCAAAACACGACGCTGAAGTTGGCTTCCGATTCAGAGCATCCGATTCGGCAGTTAAGGGGAAAGTTAAGGGACATTTAATTTACAGCGCTTAGCGAACAATCCTCCGTGTTTGAACCTCTTAAATCGCTGCATAGCCGATTTATTTGGACTGGATTATCCCAGAGAGTCTAAAGATTCTTTATAACCCAGTTTGAGATTTGTGAAACCTTTATTCTATTTGTGAAAATACAAACAAGGGAGATTTCAGTGCTTTTTCTTTACATGTAGACCACATTAGACCAGGTCCTGATCTGAAACCACTTTACCTACACTCATCAAATCGGGTAAGTATGGACAGCTAATTAAGGAAGAATAAATTATTTACTTCTCAAATGTATTATTGTTTTTTGCAAATAAAAATTCAACAGATAAGTAGGTATACTGATATAAACTTAATTTATTTACAGTTGCAGGCAAAACAATTCAACAGGAAATTAAATATAGTCTATAACTAGCATTGTTCAAGTTTACTTTAAGCAACAAGCTTTGCCTAATTACAGTATGTCATCTTGAGTACTAGGATTGCTTGGAATGTGAAAAACATTACAAGATTAGAAAATAACACTTTGGTAAAAAATAATTGCTATTTAGCTTTAGGACAAAGCAGCAGAAGCTGTTCAAAGTGGATGAAAGACTGAAGCTTAGCCTTTTTCTTTATCTCATGAACCTGAATTCCTTTAACATCTTTCATTTTGTTGTTTGCTATGAAACAGTATTTAAGATACGAACACTTTGTAGATAAAGAATGATCACCTAGATGAGGAGCATACACTTATTTTTATTTATTCATTCATTTGTTTAACAGGGACAGTGCACATGAATTAACATTCCTGTCAATGTGCCAGAGTTAGCCAAGAGGCTATTTTTCATCTGTTGTCCCTGGACAGATTTTATAAGTGAACCTAAAACAAATCTCATTTAAACAAGTAAATACAATCAAATTAAAACATGCAACATACATTACTGGAATACTTAAATAAATAAAAAGACAGAACAATAAAACAAAACAAAAGAACATGTTGTGACGACCCCTCCCCCTTCTGCCTGTCTGTGCTCCCTGCCTTGCTGTCCTCTGGCAGGTACTGGGAGTGTCGTCCTGTTTGTGCCCGCCCATCTAGAGGCGGAGCCTCAAGAAGGCATAAAGGCTTGCCCAGCTGGGAGGTTCACTTTCTGATCCTGATCCTGGCCTGCTGCAGCATCCTCAGCCTTCCACCTGTGTTTGTATTTTCACAAATAGAATAAAGGTTTCACAAATCTCAAACTGTGTTATAAAGAATCTTTAGACTCTCTGGGATAATCCAGTCCAAATAAATCGGCTATGCAGCGATTTAAGAGGTTCAATGACGGAGGATTGTTCGCTCAGCGCTGTAAATTAAATGTCCCTTAACTTTCCCCTTTACTGCCGAATCGGATGCTCTGAATCGGAAGCCAACTTCAGCGTCGTGGCCAAAACCCTGAAGGACTTGACAAACATATCTTACTAACACGTCTAGATTTGGAGAGAGTTCATGTAGGCCTATAACATTTATGAGCTAAAAAGACACGTTACTCTCCCAGATATAGTACAACAATCATTGAATGCATGTAACGTATCACATGTTTACTGTAAGGTTATTTTCACTTGCAAAAGACTCGCCTTTTCAATGCTTGTGCACTTTAACTAACTGCAAACCACATACTTTGAAACAAACCCAGTTGTTGTGTTCTGCCTCTTGGGATTGAACAAGCCATTCAGATGGTAAATGCAGCCTCATTACAAGATTCCCATCCCAAAATCTGAGTGTTCTCCACCCACAGCTTGAGATGTAGCTTTGAAATGGATCTCACAAGACAGTCATAGCAGACTGGGCTTTTTCAGAATGATGGATACTGTTAGAAATTAAAATCAATGTTTTGATGGCATAATGTACCTTAAATGTACCTTCAGTTTAAATGCTGTTTTATACAATATGAGGAGAAGAGGCGTGTTTAACTATATATTGAATGTACAATGCCTGAATCCTCCGTTTAACGTAACAACGGACATTAAGATGTGGAGGGCCGGCCCGCAGGGAGGAGCCTGCAGAAGCTATATAACAGCAGCACCTGAGCGGTTCGGCCTCTTTTCCCTCTGCTAGCGAGAGCCAGAGGCAGCTGCTTTTCTGTCGGACAATATCCTGTTTGTGACTTTACCGCGCTTTTTACTAATTAAAGTACCAATTTGAAAACATCTCAGAGACTCCATTTAATCTCCTTTTTAAGCTTCTCTTTCCTGGATGCGAGAATAACCATCACAGTTAACAATACATTGCTAAAACAGAGCATTTCAGACAAACAAAATGAAAAAAACAATGTGATTTTTAACATTAAAGCATATAAACACCTTCTAAATCACCCAAGATTGATTTGACAATAAACATGATGTGTCCTCTTTAAGATATTCGTTTTTTTTCTACCAAACTTTGGCTACTTTTTTTGGAGGTATTCTTACTAAGTCACATGTTGTACATTGTTTGTTTCAACTGCCCCCAAACACATGTTACGCCACAGTTTGGTTTACCTGTCTGCAACTACTAGCTCCATGTTTAAGTCCTCCACACACACGGGCTGCTTCGCACTTCTCGTGAGGGACGCAAGGATTGCATTTAACCGAAGTGGGATGCAGCCACGGTGATTAAAATGGCCTCTTGTACTCTACAAACAGGAAGTGGAACAACCCAACTGTCTGCGATGAGGAGGGGTCCACCACCTGGAGTTAATCTGATTGTTTTGCACCCCAAATGTTGATCATTGGTGACAGGTGTAAATGCTTTTGGTGTTTTAATGTTAGTTTGTTAGTTTTTTTTTGACCCATGTTTAAATGATCTGCCGTAAAACAAGACATTATCGACGTAGAATATTTGAAAGTATTACATTAAAAGTGTTGTTAAGGGCCCATTTCTCACACTCAGCTCATTGGTTTTCACTTAAATGGATAACATTGACATAATAAATAGTGAATTTCATGACATATTAATTGATATTACATGGAGATGTTCTCTCGCTTATAATAATGTAATTTAGTGTTCTTCGTCATGTTTTGAGTGATTAGCCAGCTTGGTCCAACACTTGGGTCCAGATTAAAATATCTCAACAACATTTCAATAAATCACCACGATATTTGGACCACAGATGCAAGACTCCCCGAGGATGAGTCTGACTTTGGTGATTCCCTGACTTTTCCTCTAGCGCCACCAGCAGGTCAAAGTTCCCCTTATCCTGTGAAGTATTTCAATATGTTCTTCATGGATAGTCACCGCATTGAGTTCAGACGTTCATGGTTCCCAGAGGATTCTCACACCGGTGAGTGTGAATTTTTTTTCCTAGCGCCACCATCTGGTCAGATTTGCTCAATTTGTTTAAGAACAAATATCTGTACAACTCTTACCTGTAGTTTGGGCTTATTGCTAAACAGCTGGATGCCAACAGTCTTAACGAACATGGTGAACATCATAGCTGCTAAACATCAGCTATATCAATATGAGCATATTAGCTTTTAGCTCCAAGCCTCACTGTGCCTAAATACTGCAGTCTCACATGGTTGTTATTTAGTTGTTCATTTGATTTCTATCAACGTGGGCATCACTTGAGCACATTTTAGTTTAGCAGCAAAACGTAATGAAGTACATGACGTGATATTTACACATCTGGACGTCATCTGTTGCATTGTATTGTATTAATTGGACAGCTGTGTGTTTCCCATTTTTACAACAAGTCAACTTTTCTTAACACCGAGTCTCAAAACCTTGTAATCGATGAGTATAATTTTAAGATATATAAAATGTTTTTTGTTGCATTTTTTAACCTTCATTGGAGAAAATGACAGTTACGCACAGTATTGAATTTGGAACCACTTTGCAGCAAGTAGTATTCTTAACCTGGAAGTGAAATAATGTACTTGACAAGAGTAAAACCAGCTTTGGAGTGATGTTATCATCCACCCATCACTAATAGGTTACAGGCTACAAGGTTATGAAACAGCATTGGTGTTGGAAACGTTTTCAAAGTCTGATGTTTGGTTGAGCCCTCCGTCTCCCTGACCTCTGTTTCTAAATGGATCCAAAACAAACATCAACAGATCTGTGTTTGAAGGATGACATGTTGGACTTTCACATGATGAAGGTGTCCACGTACTTTTGGCCACATAGTGAATTTAAATAGATTGTAACATTATGAGTTTCTTTCTTCTGATCGTTTGTATTCTCATGTCTCTTTCTGGTATCTTAAATCTCTCTCACACACACACACACACACAAACACACACACACACACACACACACACATACACACACACACACACACACACACACACACACACACACACACACACACAGGAGGAATAAGTACTAAGAGGCTTTACTCAAGTAAAAGTAGAAATACTATATTTGAAAATATTCAATTTCAAGTCAAATTCCTGTATTCAAATGTAGACTCACCGAAGTATTATTATATGAATAATGTACCTAAAGTATCATAGTATAAGTACTCAGTGAGCAGAATGGCTCTTTTTACAGTTTGATCATACAATGGAATATTACACTATCCTGTTGTTGTCACTAACAAATATATGCATTTATAATACTTATAAGTATGGAACACACACACAAACAGGTGGAAGAAGTACTACGATCCTTTACTTAAGTAAAAGTAGAAATGCCTTAGCCTAAAATATTCCAGTACAAGTACATTTCATGTATTTGAAACGTTACTTACAGTAAGTAGAAGTACAGCAGTATTATCATCTGAATATTGTATTTCATTATGAAGTCAAAGTAAGCAGAATGTACATTTTCATATTTTTGATTATTATGGAATATTAAACTATCCTGAGTATTTCCATCCAGGTTTTACTTTCTTAATGTGGAACCAAAATATGGTACTTGAGTAAATGTACTATAGTCCACCATTCCACCACTCTGCGCACACGCACGCACGCACACACACACACACACACACACACACACACACACACACACACACACACACACACACACACACACACACACACACACACACACACACACCCCAGAGGAGTTGCAATTTGTGGCTCTCGCAAACACACCCCATTTTCGAGCCATTTTCACACACGAAAGACATACGCACACACACACGCCTGCGCACACACACACACCTGCGCGCACACGGACACAGATCCACCCTCATAAGTGCGCACTAACAGCTGATATCAGAAATAATGAATCTGATGTGAAACTTGATGAAAGACACACCAACACCCAGCAGGCTGAGAGCCTCCGTATTGACTGATGGGTGCTGATGGATATATTATTGATTGATTGATTGATTGATTGATTGATTGATTGATTGATTACACTGGTGTATTTATAAAACCATAATCTGAAAGATGCCAAAGTGAGAGATCTTATTTCCCACATGATCCAATCCCAAGAGACCAAGAATAAACACATACATACTATTTAAATAACGTGCAGTCAGTTTTCATTAGTCATTAATACATAAATGGTGATGTGTTCAGGTACCTCTTCTCTCCAGGAGCAGGTGTTTCTTCTCGGTGTCACAGGTCAGAAAGATATGTTCTGTCTCCAGCTGTGTGTCATATCACACATCCTCTAAATTCCTCCGCATCCATCAACCAGAAGGAAAAAAAACATGAATATATTTAATCCACTTTTTCTGTTCACTCAGTTGTGGATCACAGTTGCTTTCGGATCCTAATCCTGGCAGAGGCGGTACATTCCTTTAAAACAGCAGGTTTTGTTGCCGCTCCTCCGCATCACCTGCAGGCGTCGGTTCGATTCCAGCCGGGGATGACGCTCCGGAGCCCGGGTTACTCTCCTCACTCTGGTCGCAATCAGATCAGCGTTGTCCCCACCGTGAAGGAATCCTTACACGAGTGCGTACAGTAGAGCGAAGTAACGCAGGCGCATCTCTTCTTTTTTTACCGCTTCTCGCAGTTCTCCAAAGTGCGCGTTGCGGTGCGGCGCGGTGGTCCTGCGTCACAGGAATCACGGGAGGCTCATCACACCCGCTGAGTCCAAACTGAGGGGGGGTCTGAGGGTGTCATCAAGTTCCCCGGTCACAGGTCTGAGTATTGGGGGGCAGAGTGATGCTCATCCTGACGGAGTGGAAAACGCGTCCGAGGAAGAAGCGCGCGTTTGCAAATCGTGCAGTTACAGATGAAGTTAATAAGCTTCATCACACAGACTGTCAGAGGTGGAGGCAGAGATGGAGGAAGGACGCCCCCTCGCGGAGAAACACAGCTACTACACACAGCTATCACACACACACACACACACACACACACACACACACACGCACACACAATGCTCATGCTCGTGTGTTTTTCTGGGCTCATGTTTTCTTTACATCCAATCAACGTGACATAGACTACAGATTAATCAAGATAATTAGCCTTTGTGTCTAACCCTGGAGATGAGAAACTCCTGAGCTCTGTAAGAGCCTTGATAACCTATAGTATCCATAATAAAATGAATATAATGAAGCTATATAAGAGACCGAGATCTACGGCCCCAGAGATCACCTCCGTTACAGCGTGGTCATGGTTTGACTCCAATATAATTGACTCTGCATTTTTCATCGCACTCTAGAAGCTATGAGTAATAAATACTCCAAAATGATTAAATATCACTATTTCAGAGCAAAATAGTAATTACTCTGGAAAAAATACTCACCAATATTTCCTGTGTATCCATCTGTTTGCGTCTCACAAAAAGTATTTGATTTCACTGTACAATATGTAATGTTGCATTCTGTTCTATCTTATTCTATTTACATAAAGACTCCTGCGTTTTCTTTGTCACCTATACAATTCTCTGCATCACTCTGATTCGTCTTGCACTATTTCTATTGTTTTTTTAATTTGTTGTATGTCTTATATATCTCTTTGTTTCACACTGTTGGAGGAGCCGGGACTCTTCATTGCCATAACTACACTGTAGCTAGGGTGCACATGACAATAAAGCCTTTCGATCTTTGAATCTTATGTTAATAATGTGTACTGTCTCTTCTTAACATGCATGTGTTTATTCACTTGCAGTTACTCTTTTGTTCTTGGAGCAGACTCTGGACAGAAGTCTCAAACACCCCGAGCCAGATTGAGTCATTGATAAACTGGAGTTGAGACTGATTGCAAGCAGAGTGGAGGCTATCAGGCTTGGGGTTACTCTTCCACTTTCCATCACAACAAATAAGGAAGACATTTCATTTCAAAACTAAGTTCAGACGAGACAAAGTAGAACAGAACTTCCCAATACACGACATACACGAATCCAACAGTAATAATCATCATTTGGGGTTTAGGACTCATTCCTGCAACATTTACTCTGCAGATAAGTTAGGTGCTAATATTTAAGAGAGGAACGACGATCTAACATTTCTACCCCTGCTCTCGTAATAATGGAGAGAGAGATCATGCATTTTGGCCACCCTCAAATCACCTACTGGCTATATAAACTGTAATATTAATACCAGGTATTGTTTGCACCGATTCAACGTTTCAAGCTGTAGTCAACATGATAACATAGAAGGTCTCTTTTCTGGCCAGGAAAAATATTTTATTCAGTATTCACCACCCCCATCATGCAAGTGAGTGTTTTACCTGAAAGGCACCTTGTTATTTCTGGTTTGACAAGTGGTACATTTAATACTTTAGGTATATTACTTTACTGATTCAAACATGACCACCTCACGTCCATCAAAGCTGGCTAGAGTTTTTAAGCATGGAAAAGATAACTTTTACTTCCTGAACCAAAGGTGCCAGAAGTCTCTACAATATTAAATTGTTGTCTTGGTTACAGGTTGGAAAATAAAGCACCAGGTTTCATGTCGCCGTACAGATTCTCCCTCAGAAAGACCAGCGTCTTCCTCCAGGCGTCTTCCTGAGCGCGAGAATGTGCCACCAGCTCTCCGCCCCACAGAGCCATCACTGCAAAGACAACAAGCCAAACTATAGCAGTCAAAACTCAAAGTCCGGACTTGTTAGCTTAACTTTGAGAGAAACATCTTCCAGGTCTGAAGGGAACATACTCGTAAAAGGTGGAATAGTGACAGATTTGAAGGTGCTGGCTCTGACAAACGGTGTAAAAAATGGAGGTTGGATCAGGTGACCGGCATTCTTATAGGACAGGACAGTCAGTTCCCCCAAACTCCATGTTTGGCATTGTTGTCCCCCTTCAAAACAACCACAGAAGAGCCAGTCGTGTACAGACAGAGAATTTGCTTGTACTGAAGGGGCAAACGGCTACAAATGAAATCAATATCCTAGAGCTCTGTAGTCACCTGTAAATACTGTTAAAAAGTCCACAAAAAAAAGTTTCACACTTTTAAAATAATGAAACTGAAATAATCACTTTCTGACCTTTCAAGCTTGTGTTCAGGTTTGCCTTCTTGACAGTTGGTTTGATCTCCTCTTGGTTTTGAAGTCGTCTAAGCGCCTGCAAACACTGTTATGACCTTAGTCAAACTTTCCAAGAACAAGTTGTTTTCTTAGAGTAAACTATCAGAAGTCCAGCTTAATATGTTGTGGAACTTTAATCTCCTCCCACAGCAACCTCACTCAGTCAAATGTGGAGGGGATGTACCATTTGTTAAGAATGGGATGAGTTTTAATTTAATCAAAATATGGAAGGACCAAGTATCAATTGTAATCTTTGTTGGGGGGGGGACCCAAGCCAGAATGACTAGGTGGTAGGCTGGAGTTTAGCCGAGTGCTAGCAGGCAGGAGGCTACCAGGCTTTGAGTTACAATCTGGAGTGTTAAAGAGTCCTTTATCCACCCAGGTAATGAAGTGATTAACCAGGGCTCAGCGTTAGCTTCCTGCCCTGGGAGCTACTTCAGTCTTTCAAACAACAAACAAGGGAATAGGAGGGATCAAAAAGTTCCTCTTGAAACCAATCCTTGCTGGGTCGATGAGTTGTTCTGATTCTTCTATCACTTGAAGCAGGAGCTTTTAACAGAAAATGCCTTATTGCAGCTAGTTCCAGACAATACAAAAGGTTCTCAGGACTCATTACATAGATACGGTTAGGTGCTGATATTTCAGAGAGGATCAATTATTCAGGTAAACATCAAAATAACAAAACAAGATTCCAAACTGTTTATATGGTGCTTTTTCTTTCTCTCCTTGTAAGGCATTTTATTATCTCTTGTTTGATGAGTGCAATATACATTTAAAACTTTAACCAAATTACTTTTGTACTAATTCAACCTTGAATATTTCATGTCCATCACATTTGCAGCCAAAGTGATTATGATTATGCATGGTAAAGATAACTTTTACTTCCTGAACCAAAGGTGCCAGAAGTCTCTACAATATTAAATTGTTGTCTTGGTTACAGGTTGGAAAATAAAGCACCAGGTTTCATGTCGCCGTACAGATTCTCCCTCAGAAAGACCAGCGTCTTCCTCCAGGCGTCTTCCTGAGTGCGAGAATGTGCCACCAGCTCTCCGCCCCACAGAGCCATCACTGCAAAGACAACAAGCCAAATTATAGCAGTCAAAACTCAAAGTCCGGACTTGTTAGCTTAACTTTGAGAGAAACATCCTCCTGGTCTGAAGGGAACATACTCGTAAAAGGTGGAATAGTGACAGATTTGAAGGTGCTGGCTCGGGTAAATGGCGTGAACGGAGGTTGGATCAGGTGACCGGCATTCTTATAGGACAGGACAGTCAGCAGGTGGCTGTTCCCCGCTCGCTCCATCATCTCTCTCATCTGCAAAACAGGAAGTAAAACACATGGTTTTATATTTCTCAGATCATCTTCATTCTTTGGATATGTTTTGTAAATATGTATATCTTATACTCTTCTGTCTGAACTGTAACTCCCTGGCAACACTGCCTCAGGCTACCACGATGATCTGCTAGGTTTTAAGACCTACAAATGTCACGATAGTGGCATTTTAAACAATACAATACAAAGGAGCTTTATTGCCATGACCACATTGTAAACATAGTATTGCCAAAGCATTCCGCACAAGGCGTTATAACAGAACAAAGACAAAAAGAAACACTAAACATAAATGTCAACAATACATGAGGCTCAACAGCATAACACAAAACATACTGTATATGCCAACAACGTGCAAAAAACACTGTTTCTAACACCTTAAAGTCCAAACCTGTTTAAAACATGGGAAACATGTTCGAAATGTTGATCCTTACTTCATTTGAATAGAAGTTAAACCATTACTAACGCAACTTCGTTAATGCTCCCATGTTCTGTAAACCTTGGCCGGCTCCCTAGTTTGTGAAATCAGGAAGTGATGGCGCTGTTACGTTGTGGACAGAAAGCCTCAAATGGAGAAAGTTTTGCTATCAGTTCAGCTTCAAAGCCATTGTTCTCTCCACAGAACGTAAGTTATATTTACTGTCGACCTCAACCCAGACCTCCAGGCCAAGCTTTCTATTCACACCAAATGTAATCTTGTAAATTCGCTCACGTCCATTGCAGACTCGTAGGTGGGCCAGTTCTGATCGTCCTCACCGACGACGAGCAGCAGAGGACACTGCAGTCGTCCCACCTGCTCAGAGACAAACAGCAGCAGGTTGTATCATCGCCTGCTCAGCATTTATCTTTGGATGTTTGAGACTTTACTCAGAGCTACACATTTATCGGAGAACAAAATAATATAAATTAATTTCCTAGCTGTGAAGTTTAAAACAACTGTGATAATACATAATGCAAACTCTTAACTACAAGAAACTGACAGAAAAGTGTTAGAGAATAGCAAACTAACAACTTTCATAGTTAATTTTGTTCTATCTTAAAAGAAAAAAAACGGTTTAAAAAAAGGGCTTTTGAGACAAAAAAAACAAGCAAAAAAGACCTAAAAGAAAAAAGTGTCTAATGGCGCGTTTCCACTGCAGGCCCGCTCGGCCTCGCTCGGCCTCGCTCGGCCTCGCTCGGCCTCGCTCGGTTTGGTTAGGCCGTATTAGGCCCGGCTCACTTTAATGCTGCGCTTCCATTACAGTTTAGGAACTGGGGTAGTTACTATAGTAACGCAGTGTAGGCGGAGCCGTGACGTCATTTTCAATGAGCGCCCCAAAAAACAACACAGCCGTTAGCTCTTAGCACTCAGAGCTCACAGCTCTTCATATCTGTTCAGAAACTAGACAAAAGTTAAACAAGTACAAACCACAGACTGCCTGTGTCATGGCGAATACAGTCGCTGGTTTATTTATGTCTGTATAGGCCGTTGTTGTGAGTGTGGACGGTCGGAGCATATATAACGTTAGCTTAGCCAAGCTCCATTTAGAAAACACACATTTTAAAAGGGTGTCTCTCCTGCCGTGTGTCTGCAGACTTGTCAAAGCATGAATTCATGGTTTTTACTAACCGGTATCAGTATGTTGTTACTTCGGCATCATTTTGAAACGTGTATTACAATTAAATCACGGTCAAATATGTTCATCTTGTTGTAGTTGTAGTCCCCTTGCCAGCGATTCTCTCTCTAGTTTAGCATACTCAGCCCGACTCAGCCCGACTCAGCCTGGTTGTTCCTGGCCCTAGAACCACGATTTAGTCGGGCCAGAAAAAAGGTGAAAAAATAGCCCCGGGCCAAAACTAGGCCAAGTGGAAACGCAACCAAAAACGGGCCCCGCACGGCTCGGCACGCTTAAAGCGAGCTACCCGCTGCAGTGGAAACGCGCCATAAGGCAGTAGGGCCTGGCTCGTTTCATCGTGGCATCTGCAGGCAGTGGCAAGTCCTTCCGGCATATGCCACAGAGGCCACTACTCTGTGGTAGCTGTGGCAAGTACTTCCGGCATATGCCACAGAGGCCGCTACTCTGTGGTAGCTGTGGCAAGTACTTCCGGCATATGCCACAGAGGCCGCTACTCTGTGGTAGCTGTGGCAAGTACTTCCGGCATATGCCACAGAGGCCGCTACTCTGTGGTAGCTGTGGCAAGTACTTCCGACATATGCCACAATTTGCCGAGGCATCTGCCGCTGCTCAACGGGAGTTGCCACAAGATGCCAGAGTAAGAGAACGTTTACGGTAGCCGCCACTCGCCTTCCGTGGCAAATGCTGCTATTTAAACCCGTATTTATCGTGTAAAATGTCGCTGTTTAGGCATGACTTTATCGAACTGATCTGTACACAGGACTGATGATCTGTGCACAGGGTTGGGTTGTAACTGAATACATGTAACGGCGTTACGTAATCAGAATACAAAAACCAAGTAGCCTAACTGTATTCAGCTCGCGTTACATTTGAAAAACAACTAATCCGAATACAGTTACTTTCGTAAACCTGAAGTGAATACATTTTGGAATACTTATTGGAATTATTGGTGGAAAAGTTTCCTCACAAAATGTATCCTAATATTCATTACCGGCAGAACTGTGTGCACAGCGCAGCAGCATGTCTGTGAGGCCCCGCCCCCGCACGCAGATGAGAGAGAGATCTCTTTTTAAATATATTGAAAGTTAGAAACGGAGATGGTTCGATAAAACGTGCAAGATAACGTTTATGTAGCATTTCTTTATTGTCGAAATGATTTCATTACTGGATCAAATCAAATTGAATGGCCTGCTGCTGCTGAAGGCATGGGGCAAATATAAGTCCTTTGCCTAATTTATAAAGTAAACCTTAGCATCTCACTAGCAGTGGCAACTGCAATCAGTTACAGCTGCCCTAAGTCTGTAGCCAAGTCTAATAACACCAGTGTACACGTTGCTGTGTCCATACAGATATTTATTTGTTAATTATTTGTCTTTACTAGTCATACACCTGGTTTATCGGAGCAAGCAGTGGAAACTCCCCTCAAGAAGCGAAAATTGCCAAGGGCGTTGCATCCCTCACTCGCCAATATTTCATCATAAATATAGCACGTTGGTTTATTTTAGCAAACCATGCTCCAAGTAAAATTGAATAGAAATTATAATGTTTTAAAAAATAGAGATCGGACCATCAGTCCTGTGTACAGATCATCAGTCCTGTGTACAGATCAGTTCGATAAAGTCATGCCAAAACAGCGACATTTTATACGATAAATACGGGTTTAAATGGCAGCATTTGCCACGGAAGGCGAGTGGCAGCTACCGTAAACGTTCTCTTACTCTGGCATCTTGTGGCAACTCCCGTTGAGCAACGGCAGATGCCTCGGCAAGTTGTGGCATCTGTGGCATATGCCGGAAGGACTTGCCACTGCCTGCAGATGCCACAAAATGCGCTTGCTGTCTCTCCCATAAGGGGTCTGCTGGTACTGACGTCCACTTTGAGTGAGGGGTCTGTGGGGATGGGCAGCATCAGATCTCTGCAGATCAGTTGGTTATCCTCGTCAAAGCGAGTCTTCTCAACGTTTCTGATTTGAAAGAAAAGAAAAAAACGTTGTCTGAGGCTGGCTCCAAAGAAAGACCATCACACGTTTAAGACCCACCTCTTTTGCCTCGCTTTCGAGTCAGTCTGAGCTGTACCTATTTTTACTCTTTATTGTCTGTCCATAGCCTTTATGTGTGCCTGGTATCTATTCTTATGTGTGCCAATTATCTATTCTTGTAATATTATATTTTGTTATAATGTTATGTTCGTTGTGAAGCACTTTGGCAAACCCTCTGTTTTTAAAATGTGCTATAGAAATAAAGTGGATTGGATAGGGTCATGAAAATGTAACGTACAGAAAGTCATAGAGATAACTGAAAGCAGATTAACGTACTTGTTAAAGTAAGTCATTATTTGTTCCAGAGGTCCGTCAATCGGCTGCACATGACTCCCATTGATACACACTGCACAGCTGAGCTGGGAGAACACAAACACAAACACTTACTTTGTACGTCCATTACTAATTACTGGGGGTGTAAACCTTTCGGTATCTCACCATTCAATTGTATTGTGCCAATTGGTAAGTTACATATAAAAATAGGGGAAAATTGAGTTTATGTTTGAAAAACACCATATAAACCCTTAAAGCTGCATCCAATATAATGAAAGTAACCGAGCTGCTCTTACCTTGAGACCTTTGGAGTAAACAGCCATTCTGAGGGTGACACCGGCGCCGAAGGAAAGACCCAACATGGCGATCCTGCTGCCGAGGATCTGAGGATGCTGCTCCAGGACTCTATAGGCCGTCTGCAGCAGGAAACGTGTCGATGTGATCAATAAAACCCCCACAAATGTTCCTACTTTTATCCACAAAAATGTATAGAGTCAAAATGACGGGATTCGCAGAAGGTTTCGGATATTTATTTTCAGAAGATATTAAAGTTCATCTCCACTCTAGCTCTTAACATTCCATCCGATACCCACCCATTATAAAGTAGGTCTATAAAAAAAACCTATTTAGTTTACTAAAGTACAGAGTCTAGAAAAGCCTTTCAAATTCAGATGTCTGTGTTTTTGACCTCTGTTCCTTTGTGGAAAAAGCATGAAATCGGCGGGGCGAAAAAGAACATTATTCCCAATCAATCCGCATGTTTATCTGGTGGAAACCTTGACACAAGAACACTATGTTCTCTGTAAAGGTTAATGCATCTTCTCGTAACACAAACATAGAAAAACAAACACAAAGATAACAGACTAAGATGCGCAAACACTTTTAACCCACATAACAAAGCTCATCAGGTTTACCTCAAAGTAATCATTATCCACCATTCTCCCAGTTTCCTTAGGTGTGAGGTAGTCGAGGGCCATCGAGGCGATGCCGTGGGAGGCCAGCAGCGCTGCCCGGTACTCCACCAGCTTCCCTCCCCACCCCCAAAGGTCCAAGAGTCCGGGGAAAGGACCAGGTCCTTCAAACGAGTCAAGACACCAAAAAAATTAACAGCTCCATAATTATACATTGTTATATCGATATTTTAGACAACTATACCATATTTGCTGATATCATAAAGTATTCAAGATCAATAATTGATTAAATTGAGCGCCCTGCAATCCATTATATTGCGTTTTCCCGATGTTCTCTGGGATTCAATTTGACAAAAAAGTATTTCACTTTTCACTTACTTATTTAAAACGTCACAAATAACTAATGTTGAATTTGGTTCATTTTCATTGTTAAGAGGACACCTCCCTTCAGAATCTCCCCAGGTCCTACCTGAGGGCAGGAAGAGGGTCGCAGTGAGTCTGCCCTCTGTTATCGGGACTCTACGGACGCCGGGAGCCATGTACCATCGCTCTACCACCACACTGGCCAGCAGCACCTGATCCAAGAAGCCCTCCTTCTGGTGACCCTGGTACACCGAGATTGTTACCCCCATGGGAGTCTGGACGTTCATCTTCCTCAACCTTGAAGAATGAGGGGAACGAGGTAACTCTAATGGTACGTTCACACCGGACGCACCAGATTAAAGCGATGCGAATATAATCGCTTGAGTTTCCCCGAGACTTGAAGTTGTGTTTACTAGCGTCATTCAAACAAGTTGGCAGACGAAAACACTTTTATAATATGTGTTTCGGAAATCGATCGATAAGACTAATCCAACATGTAGCTGCTCCGTCCACACTCACAACAATGTCATACAGACAGAAATAAAGCAGCGACTGTATTCACCATGACACAGACAGTCTGTGGTTTGTACATGTATAACTTTTCTCCAGTTTCTGAACAAATATGAGGAGCTGTGAGCTCTGTGTGCTAACAGTTAACGGCTGATGTTTTGGTTATCTGATTCAACGTCAGTAACGGCAGGCCGAGATCCTCACCGCTGATTGGCTAACGCGAGAATGTCCAACGTGAATTTGACGCTCGAGTTGACTAAATGTAACTCTCGCGAAGGCGCAAGTCTGGTCAATCTCGTCATTCGGTGTGAACGCACCATAAGGCTTAATTTAAATCCAGCCCCTACATCTTTTTATGGAAGTTAATTTACTTTAAATAATGATTATTTTTCATCCACGATATGCTGACACAAAACTATGGTTACGAAATGTTATGACGGCTGCTCTTTCTACCAGAGAGACAGAAGGAGGCTCGTTCAGCTGAGATCGGATTACAGGCGGAGCTCAGTTGGTCACAGAGTGCAGTGGTGTATGGGTAGTTTTGGAATCAGGCCTAATAATAATATTTGTTCCTGTACTGTCCTCTGAACAGCCCCATGGTTGTTGGCCTACCTGAGCCCAGTTTTGCTGCCAGGAACTGGTCTGAGGCTCCACAGCAGACCCATCGGTTCAACCCCAGAATATGTCCCTCCCAGACTGGGATCCTGTGAAACTGTGGGAGTGAAATGGATATAAAATATTGACTTTTTTCTATTTTCACATATAACTCCATCATTTAATAACAAAATATGTTTTGCTGCCATTCACAAACTTTAGTAATCGCTCTAAATTAATCTTCCTGAATTTTGATGGTCTTACCGTTCACAATACTGGTGGCATTGGCAGTGTAGTGAGCAAAAGCCTCCCAGCTGTGTCCGTCTTCACACTGGTGGAGGGCGTGGATGGTCAGCTGGAACCCAGGGAGGAGGTTCTGGACCAAGACGGTGAACTTCTCATCCACAAGCCCTCTGGACGGCTGGACCGACAGCTTCACGCAATGCTGTTTCATGTCCATCCTGATCTGAGCGGACAGAAGATACCAAGAGACGATACAATTACAAAAACACACCTTAAAAACACTACTATCCATCTAAAGTTAACCAGTGTTTCTCAAACTTTTTCATACCAAGGACTTAACCAATAAAAAAACACTCGCGGACCACCTAACTCCACAAATATCAAAAAACACATCGTTTTTCTAGAACAGATTACAAATCGCCTGAAAATGGTACAAACAAGTGGCAACATGTGTGATGAAGGTGTTGCGCTGGGCTATATCATGCAATCAAAAGTGAAACTTAACCTCGCTCCATTGTGGAGATATTCCCGCGAGAGTGCGGAAAACTGAAATGTATTTATTTATTTCAAATGTGAAATGTTACCAATATACTCACGGACCACTAGGGGGCATTCACGGACCACCAGTGATCCGCGGACCACACTTTGAGAAGCACTGAAACCCTAACCTCGGGTCCCAGGACGTAGCAGTTCAAGCAGAGGGCCCACAACCTCCCTTTCCCTGACCACATTAACCAGCTCTGACGGGGATTCCAAGGTGTCCACCTGGCCCAGAACCACCTCAATTGGATCCTTTCTTCGAAAAAGCAGCAGCGGTCTCTACTCAAAGTCCCTCATGGATGAATGAACTTCTGAAATTATCCCTAAGGAAGATTCCAGCCAACCTCCAGAGAAAGTCTACATATCCATTGACTTGTTATTTTAGTCATGATTAACAGTTCATGACCAGAGGTAAGAATATCAATTAGGATAGACCGGTAAGGAAAGGCAAGGCAATTTTATTTATATAGCACCTTTCAGTACGCGACAATTCAAAGTGATTTACAAAATAATAAACAAAAGACATTTAAGAATAGATACAGCATAAATACATTATTAGTCTGGTTTTGAAAATAGGAAGTGTTTCAGCGGACGTGCACGATTTGGCAGTTTGTTCCAGATTGTCGGGGCATAATAACTAAATGCTGCTTTTCCATGTTTAGTTCTTATTCTTGGAACAAAGAGCAGACCCGACCCAGAGGACCTGAGACTCCTGGATGGTTCATAGTGATGCAGGAGATCGTTTATATATCGCTAGAGAGAGCTTTGCCTTCTGACTTAACTCTGATTTGCAGATATTACAATAAAAAACAATGTCATACAGAAGCCTGTTGTCTTCTTAGTGTTATAATAAAATACAGTATTTACCTCTGAAATGCAGTGCAGTATGAGTGTAAAAGACACTGTGGATCAGTGAAATCCTTTAACTTAAGTATAGTATCCGAATGCTTCCTCTACCACAGTACTTAAGTTTAAAATACTCCATGTTCGGCATAGTGGTCCCCCTTTCAGAAGGGGCAAACGGCTACAAATAAAATCAAAATTCTAGAGCTCTGCAGTCACAACTAAAAAGTCCACAAAAAGTGTCATTTCACACTTTCTTAAAACTTAAATAAACACTAACTGACCTTTCAAGCTTGTGTTCAGGTGTGCCTTCTTGATAGTTGGTTTGATCTCCTCTTGGTTCTGAAGTCGTCTAAGCATCTGCAAACAAAGCAATTACCTAATCAAACTTTGCCAGAACAGGTTAATATTTTGTGGAACTTGAATCTCCTCCCACAGCAACATCACTCGATCAAAGGTGGAGGGAATGTACCATTTGTAAAGAATGGGATGAGGTCAATCATTATGATCCTTGTAATACACTAAACTTTCGCATACTGAATGAAGCATGTGGATTAACACAAGAAAATTATAGAATGGTGTGGTGATTTTACTACCACAGTACTTTGTTAGGGTGTTTTATGAAAATAAACCAGAGCCAGAAAGACAGAGGGGCAGGCTGGAGGTGAGAACGATTAATAGAGGCTGCCAGGTTATGTGTTAACATTTGAAATGTAAAAAAATACGTTATCTGCCCAGTTATGGAAATTATTAGACAGGGCTTAGCGTTAGCAAACAAGGGAGAAGAACGGATCAAACTGTTCCTGTACAAACATGAGTTGGTCGGATTCTCTGTCACAGTAAGCAGCGCAGGTTGGACACAAATGCAGGAGACAGGAACTGTTAACAGAAAATACCTTATTGCAAGCTAGTTCCAGACGAGACAAAATAGAACAGAAATTCAATTAATCTACATAAAAAACTGCAAATCCCTCTCTGTCTCTGTTTCCAACGGCGTCCACCAGGGCTCTGTACTCGGTCCACTTGTGTTCACCATCTACATCCACCATCTTGGACAGATTCTCCGTTACAACGACCTCCAGTTTCACTGTTATGCAGACGACACACATCCAGAAGGAGCTCAACGTAGAGCCACTGCTCCGTTGTGTCTGAAGGGGCCAATTGGATCCAGCCTCTGATTAGGCTGCTTCTGGGGGCCCTAAATTGAAGGTTTTTCTTGAGTTTTTTTGTAGTTTGGATGAAAATTGCATGGAATCTCCGCAGTACGGCCTGGGGGCAGTGCCGATTTTAATGCCTCACATGGTTGGACACCATGACCCTGTGGACGACAGGCTTAAGGCTGACCAGACGGGCGAAGACGCTCTGAAGGACGGGTAGGAGGACGAAGGTCGTGACAAGAGGGTGGACCAAAATGCAGGAGACAGGAATTTTAAAACAGAAAATATTTTTATTTTACTCTTGGTCCGAACGAGGCAAAACAGAAAATAACTTCTCGAAAATACAGAAATTCCAACAATGGCTAATCATTATCTGGATTTTACGACGTGTTCATGCAAAACAGTAAATTAAAATGTCAGAGAGGATTAATGAGTCAGGTAGATTAACATATATTAAACTAGAGTCCCCCTCTGCCCCTACTCTCTCTATAATGGAGGTTGTATTTTGGACTCTATTTGAACAAGGGTGATGGAATCCACCCTAAAATCACCCACTGGCTATATAAATAAACTTAAATATTACCACAAGTTATTAATACATTGTACTGATTCAACCAGTAAGCTGTAATCAACTTGATTATAAAGAATAATAATTACAATTAAAGGTCACTTTTCTGGCATGAAAAACAAATGCAGGCATGGAGTCTGTTTCTATGGCCACCACGGTGACTGAGATATATGAGCTGTGTTTTGCTGTAAGAAAAACATGAATTCCCCCCATCATGATTAAGCATGAGTTAAAAAATAGAGCGGACTGGTACTTCCTGAATCCAAGGCGCCAGAAGTCCCAGTTAGTGTGATTATTAGTTGTTGTCTTGGTTACAGGGAAAGGGAAGTTTGGGGCTCTCTGCTGGAACTGCTACCCCCGCGACCCGACCACCTATGAGTAGGATAAGATGGATGGATGGTCTTGGTTACAAGTTGGAAAATGAAGCACCATGTTTCATGCCGCCGTACAGATTCTCCCTCAGAAAGACCAGCGTCTTCCTCCAGGCGTCTTCCTGAGCGCGAGAATGTGCCACCAGCTCTCCGCCCCACAGAACCATCACTGCGAAGACAACAAGCCAAACTATAGCAGTCAAAACTCAATGTCCTAAATGTAAGCACCCTAACTTTGATTAACTGAGAAATACAGTACTGCAATATTACCTGGTACAAGTGTTAGTCAACAGCTTTAAAATCAAAACAGCTCCACTTGTTAAAAATATGCTCAAACCTGTCAGAGACTCTACGACTCAGCCTTTCATAACAACTTAATAAGGCTGTCCAACAACATCATCTCAGACACAAACCATGTTCTGAACAGAGCATATGAACTGCTACCATCTAATGGGAGATACAGGGTCCCACAATTCAATAAAGTCAGACTGAAGCATCCTTTGTGCTCCAGTCGATCCTCTCAGTAAATACAGAGCCAGATCAAATGCACGCTGAAGGGTCTTTGAGCATGTTTTCTCTCACTGATTGTGCTTTCATGCATTGTGTCTTGATATGTGTCTGTTGATGTTACACATGGAGCTGCTGTGATGCAAGTCACATTTCAGACTTGATCTGACCATTCAAGTATTATCATATCCTACCCTTGGTTGGTGGGTTAGTGATCGTTTTGAAGGTGCTGGCTCGGGCGAATGGCATGAATGGAGGTTCGATCAGGTGACCGGCGTTCTTATAGGAGAGGACAGTCAGAAGGTGGCTGTTCCCCGCCTGGTCCATCATCTCTTTCACCTGCAAAACAGGAAGTTAAACACATAATAATCTCATATGTCTTAGATCATCTCACAACCTTTTTTTTTTTACTTCTTCTATTGTTTCTGTTGCCATCATCTCTTAACTGTATATCTCGGGCCACACTGCCTCCAATGACCATCAATAATATAATGATAAGCTTCAACTAAATACAAAAGTCATTAATATGCATTTTAGACTGCAAAAAGTTGCATGTGCTCACTGTTAAATAATAATGATGACCCGTAATTAAAAGCCAGTACTATGATAACGTATAGAGCCGTGCAAGTCCACAAAATTGTCCTGCAAATATTTCAGTCTGCTCACAATGCCCTGTTTTGAACGAGATCTTAGTGAAATATTACGCCAGCTTAATAACAAAACAAAAAACATTTGGTCCGAGAAGAGAAAAACTTAAATAGGTTTAAATTTGGTTGGAAAAAAAGAATAAAAACTATTACACCAGTTTGATCCTTGATATACATATATATGTGTTTTAAAACAGAATGAGATTTAATCAAATGTACATGGCAAACAAATATGGTGTTGTTATTCAATAAGCCAACTAGGATACAAAGATGGGTTGTTCATGTATCATGTAGTTATCCATGTTTTGTTGGGGAAGTGAGAAGAGAAAGAGATGGGGAAGTGAGAGAAGAAAGAGATGGGGAAGTGAGGAAAGAGGGAGATGAGGATGAGAGAGAGATTAGGAAGAGAGAGGGATGAGGAAGAGAGAAGAGAGAGATGTGGAAGAGAGAATAGAGAGAAGAGGGAAGAAAGGGATAGGAAAGAGAGAAGAGATATTTGCGAGTTGCATACTGATACTGAGTTTTCTCGATTAATAGCTTATAGACGATACCATGTTTAACTAGACTCCTACGTTGTTATTACATATGTGACATATGTAAGAAAAGGGAGGGGAGAGTCAATTATATTGAGTAATTGATTTCATATTGGAACATTTATTTCAAATGTATTTCTGATAAACTAATCTTTTATCAAACGGTAAATGGTGAATTAATATAACATTTAGAATCATTGAGAAGGGGTTATATCCACAGGGACGAGCTCACCTTTAACTTAAAATAACATTTCTCTGCTTTGGACTGATGAGTATATGATTCTTGCATGTTAAATGACTAACACAAACCTTACATTTATGCATGTGCATGTGTCAGGAAGGCTCCCAAATAATTCTGAGGGGCCTATCCTATTTTTGTAATTGAATGATAATGTGATAATCCATTACCTTGAGTTGTCTGCACTCAGGAAAACATCCCTATCAAGTGTTAACCCAATAACTAGGACAGCTCTGAAGGCCAAGGGTCAGAGAGAGAGGATCACACTCTCCGGCTGCAGAGAGCACCCCAGCCACGGGCAAGGAGGCACGAGGTCGTTCGAGATGAGAGGATTCTAATCTTCAACTTTCTGATGAGATGGGATGCTTCTTCATCTTTCTGCTCGGTGGGCTCAAGCAGACAACCCTGCAGGACGAGCGAGGGCTTCAGAGGCTTCTATAATACAAGGTTCCATGTTTCCTGGAGGAGCAGATGTCTTCGTAACCTCTCCCATCACGGGGGGGGGGCATCTGGATGTGCCACTTGGAATAGGCAGTTGCACTGCTCTCAAGCAGATAGCAGAAGGAATGCAGGCAGATGAGCCTCCATTTCACTGGGAGATCATAAAGTGCTCACTGAATGAGCCACACAAAAGCAGAGCAATTGGGGGGGTTGAAATATGGCGCTCTGATGAAGAAGAGTTTTGAGCCAATCAGCACCTCAGTGCTAATCTATACAGTATCAGGATGCCTTTACACACCAGACATTCTGTGTCATAAAGAGAGGAGGAGAACGAGTCAGGAGGACATGTTTTTCCAGCCCTCGTACAAAGATAACATTTGAATTGAATGACCAGATGTTTACAGATGTACAATTAATGATTGTTTTTATATTTCCGATGAACAGACATGTGTTAAATAGTGGTGATAAATATATTTTGTCAGATCAGATTACACTTTCACACTAAACAAAATAAATTAATTGATATTTTCAGATTATAAAGGTATTGAACAATAAGATATTTCTAATATTATAACAGATAATGTTACTATCCTTAATTGTCCAGCAATCAGGCTTAACAACACTACTCTTCAACGTATTACCCATGCACAGACAGACCTAAAATGATGGTTCAAGTTTTAAACATTTAAACCTTCCTTTCCAGGTTTTTACAAAAGTCTTTGAATATTTGCCTAACTTTTCCTTTTCAGATTGTTAAACATTTTGAGAATTGTTTAATTTTCCCTTCAGATTTTGAAATGACATAATGATTGATAGTTGAAGTAATGTAATTATGTTATCATAACATAGTCTTTTGATTTAATATGTAATGAAGTAAACGTAAAGTAATCCTAAATTGAAGACACTGCAATTTTGCAGATTACAGATTGATCAAATCACAACTGTGAAGTGTATACCTTAGCTGGATCTCTTATGGTACTGAGTTTAAAATGCTTTTGACTAGTGATTGCCTTGAAGTAAATCTTTAAACGGCAAGCTAGTTTTGATTTTATAGTTTGATAAGTGAGATCAACTAATGGTTCATTGTTAAAACGTATTATTTTGAAATAGATGTTTTTGCTATTATGCGTCTGTGTTTTATGTGTGTTCATTATTGTGCTTTTGACAACAGATGATCCAAACATTGATGAGAGATGATTTTCTATTGTGATTGTCTGTATCAATCATTGTGGTTGAATGTTTCAGTCTTATTCTACTTTGTGATGTAATTGATGTAAGGTGAGACCACATTCAAATCTGATCTGACACCTATTGATTTAGGTATTGACCAAATTATTATTAGACTAATGTTTTCAGGTTATCAAAGATGATAAAAAGAGAAGACTGTTAGAGAATATTTCTTCTCTCTTCCTAAGTGTCAAATAATACGGAGCCCCCTAGGGAACATGGAGAAGAAAAAAAAAATTATTAAAAATATATATATATATGTTTTGCGAGATCTCGCAAAACCCCTTTGCGAGATCTCGCAAAACCCCGTTGCAGTTTGTAGACGGTCCCTAAGCACTCCTCTCCCTCCTTGATTGGCTTGAAGCTCTTCCTGAACACTTTTCCTCTTGTGTTCATGCAGCTGATAGTGGAGTGAACGCATTGTGTTGCCCGGGGCGGAGTCAAATATCGGAAAACTGCCTTTGCAACAAAAAAAAACGTCTGCTTTCTGGCCCGGTGAGAGATTGTTGTCACAACAAACGGGGACTGATATATCAGTTTTTGTTAGCTCCAGTTCCAACTCATCTCTCTCTCCATCACCATAGAGGGGAAAGTCCTCCTAAGGACTGAACAAAAAGAAAAAAGTCAATGTAGTCCACCAGGTCTGGAGGTCGCTCCGTGGATAAAAAGCGTCCCGTAGTACCCGCAAGAGATCAGAACCATCATGTATTATCCTACCGATTTCCTGATTCTGTCCAGCTGTCTGACCTGTGTTTGTGTGTGTATGTGTGTGTGTGTGTGTGTGTGTGTGTGTGTGGTGTGTGTGTGTGTGTGTGTGTGTGTGTGTGTGTGTGTGTGTGTGTGTGTGTGTGTGTGTGTGTGTGTTGGGGGGGTCTGGGTGTGTGGGGGGTCTGTGTGTCTGTGGTCTGTGTGTGGGGTCTGTGTGTGTGTGTGTTGGGGGGGGGGGTCTGTGTGTGTGGGGTGTGTGTCTCTGTGGTCTGTGTGTGTGGGGGGTCTGTGTGTCTGTGTGTGTGGGGGGTCTGTGGTCTGTGTGTGGGGGGTGTGTGTGTGTTGGGGAGGTCTGTGTGTCTGTGGTCTGTGTGTGTGGGGGGTCTGTGTGACTGGAAAAAAAAAAACTGAAAAAAAAGACTGAAACTGATGGGAGACACCTGTTATATGTTTTTTTATTGGTGGGTAGGTCCTTAGATATCTAGAGTGTCCATTGGTCATTTCAGACCGACATGGCTGCCGGCCGGCCGAGATGTCCTTGACTGACACACAAATCCACCAATCACACACAGTGTAACGGCCCGTCCACACAGCGGCGTGTGTTGAAGCTTCCAACGCTTCTGCCCATTCACTTTGAATGGGGTGACGTCACTTTTAGCCGAACTGCATTTTGGGAAGCGACGTGGAGCGTTGCTCGCTTAGCTGGCGTCAAAAGTTGAGCAATGTTCAACTTTTGACGCCTCGACGGAGGCGTCAGCCAATGAAATCCCGTTTATGCAAATCTGCCAGTACAATCGCTAGCCAATCAAACCGCGTGTACGCAGGTAATTTCCTCATATTCCAAAAAATGGAGGGAAAATTCATTATAGCGGTAGTGAATCACCCGGTGCTGTATGATCAGTCTCTGTTCATCTACCGGGATACAAACCGGAGGAGCGAGGCATGGAGGGAGGTGGCAGAGACAGTGGGTGAAACTGGTAGGTTTTCGCCTGTTTGGGGATTTTATATCCAGTTTACTTCGTTTTAACTTTGCTATTGCTTTGTATGTCGGGGGCGGGAGATTCAGGTGATTGGTTGTTGGTCGTGTTGCTCGCAAAAAATCCCCAAGCTTCAGATACGCCCACCTCCAAGCGTCAACGCACGCTGCTGTGTGGACGCTCCGTAAGTGTCAAATAATAATTCTTCCTTACTCCTAAGATATTTAACATTTACTGTGTGTTTACATTTACGATCAGCCCTGCTCCTTATCTTCCGTAAGGAATGTGATAATGCAATTGTATGTTGATACTAGGTTTTACAGCTTGACCTACAGGGCATAGGGAGGTTTTGAGAGTGTGAGAACGCTAGCTTCTAAGCTCCAGAGTTGGGGGATATCTCCTGTAGCTCCACAGATGTTTACGCCTCCCCCAAAAGCTGATTAACTCTCTGTAAACTAGTTAAAAGGTCTATCGAGAGATATGCTGGTCAGAATTGACATGACAACCCACCCGTGCAGTCAGAACCTTTTGCTGCTGTGACTTGTGATATAAATTCTCCGGCCGTTGACTTGTAATAAACTATCATTGTTTGACATCAAAGCTCCAACTCTCCTCGTGTCTCTCTTGCGGCTTTCACACCAGCGCTTTTCCCTTTCTCACTCCGAGCGGGAGCTTTTCTGGTTCAGCTCCGGTTTCCCTTTTCTGCTCCCGCTCTGTTCACACCGCCCAGCACCCGACTGGTGCTGCCGCTGCTGCGTCATGACGTCACCGTTTACATCGCTGATTTGCTCCCCAACGGCATTACGGCGCTCACAACAACAACAACAACTGCGTCGGGTCGATGATCGTGTTGCTTTTAATCACACGAAGCCAGATTAAATTGAATAACGACTTCTCCAATCTTATGCTTTTCTCCAGAGTGCCGTGGTTCATTGTTTATTAATGTGTTTCTGCAGCATTTACCGACCGCTGCAGTGCTGGCTGCTCTTCCACGGGAGTTTATTCTCCTCCGTTAGCTCCCGGTTAGCTCACACTGCTGCGGCCGCTCTAAAGTATTCACTGTCCGACTCACACAAGCAGCTGATACATATCCCCAGTTCCCCTTAGCCTAAGTGAATGTGTGTCAGTCTGAATTGACGCTGTTTGGTATCACAACGCTGTTATGAAAGTTTCTCTGGTATAAAATGGGTGATGTTAGCATAGCAACCGAAGCTAAACTGACTACTTGCTATTGCTATCCTATTGTGGCATAAACTGTTTTCTACAGGCACATTTTACCGGCGTATTTTTATAATGATTCTACTTGTGATAGTCGGACACGACAACCTGTGCAGCCCATGTATTGATTCCATCCGATAGCTGCTATAAAACAAAACGTCTGCCTCTCTCCACAATGATCAATAACAGTGAACGGATGGTCAAAGTAAGGTACAAATAAACAGAATCACACGAAGCCTGGTTAGTGTTGCCTGACTTTCTAAAGTGTGTTTATAAGCACTACTGCTTGTAGGCAGGCATGACAGTCGACCCATGTTCAGGGGAGGTGGGTTTAGTTTCCTGCAGCCTCGACGTAAGAGAGACGTAAGCGACGCTACCTCTTAGCTCCGAAGCTCTTGCCTCTAGACCAGTGGTTCTCAAACTTTTTCTGTCAGGCCCCCCCTTTGGAGAAAAAAAAAAGTCGGGCCCCCCCAACACAAATAGTCAGGCTCAGTGGCGGCGCCAGAGATTTATTTTGGGGCTGCTGTGCGGTAGCTTGACATTTCATAGAGGGTGCTCAAACATTTAGGGTTTCCCATTAATGTACCGGGCGCTACAGTGGAATGTTCTACTGCAACAATCCCCACGCATACACACAGTGTACCCGCGACTGTCACAATTGGCTCGATAATCAGCTCACGGCATATAGGTGTAAGCAGGGGTAAAGTGCTATTTTTGTAGGTGGTGTGTGGACTTCACATAGGGGGGCATGCTCCCCCGGGAAGATTTATTTTTAAATATTGAAGTTAAAAGCATCAATCTGGTGCACTTTGAGAGCAACATGAAGAGATCTATGGATACCTCTCTCAACACCCATATGAAACAGAACTGTAAACAGATTTACTTTTTCTTTATGGATATTTTACAAATCACCCTTTTAAACTCTATTCTTGTTTTACTGTCATATAGTATTTCATACCTGTTTTTCATTTATTCTCTTGTTTTTTTATAACTATAATGGTCATATAAACGTGTGCCTCAGAAATAATTGTTTACATTAATGGTGACCAACAATTTGAGACCCACTGAGATAACACTGAGAGAGTCCTTTAGCTCATTGAGTCTCTCAGTCTGACTCTCCTCCACTTTGTTGTTGAACAAACTCCTTATATCCGTTAGCGTAGCTCGATAGTACCAGAAGCTAACAACAACGATCTCCGGTACCAGTGCGCTCTCTCTCGCGCACACAAAATGGCTCGTTCCACACACACGGAGCCGAGCTTTAATGATACACAGAGACCCAGACGTAATAGTACTGTACTGCATCATATTATTTTTGAATCAATAATTTTTGTAATGATTTATTTTTTTTTTTTTTAAATCTTTTTTTTTTTTTTTTAAATCTTTTTTTTTTTTTTTAAATCTTTTTTTTTTTTTATATATATAACCATTTTTCCTCCTGGTCTCTCGCGCCCCCCCTGGGGGGGGCGCGAGAGACAATTTTTTTTGGCGAGAGACAATTTTTTGGAGCTGGAAGTGAACCGGATTCCGGAGCTAAGAGCCGGCGCCGCTGCGGTGTGAACAGGAAAAACCGGCGCTTTTCAGGCTCCAGCTCCGAGCCGGAGCTGAAAAAGCGCTGGTGTGAAAGGGGCATCTGAGTCCTGACTCTCCATTGCTGCAGAAGTTTCCCTTACAATTAATATGCATTTTAGACTGCAAAAAGTTGACGTTAAATAATAATGATGACCCGCAATTAAAAGCAAGTACTATGATAACGTATAGAGCCGTGCAAGTCCACAAAATAGTCCTGCAAATATTTCAGTCCGCTCACAATGCCCTGTTTTGAACAATATTTTAGTGAAATATTATGCCAGCTTAATAACAAAACAAAAAACATTTGGTCCGAGAAGAGAAAACAATAAATGGGTTTAAATTTGGTTGGAAAAAAAGAATAAAAACTATTACACCAGTTTGATCCTTGGGCTGTCAAATGATTACAAATTACATTTAATCAGATTAATCACAGCTTAAAAATTATTTAATCATGATTAATCACCATTCAAACTATGTCCAAAATATGCCATTTATTTATGTATTGTTGTGGGAATGGAAAGATAAATGAAAGAAGACGGATATATCCATTTCACAAACAGTATCTATGTTTATTATAACATTTTTCTGTGTGTCAAAATGAAAGACAACCCACACACCTATCAATCATCAAACCGTGGGTAATTCATTACGTGTTGATTTATATCAACGGGGGAGTACTTCAGGAAAGTCGACGGGGGGGGCTAGTGGAGTACTTTGTGACCACAGAATGTGAACGTTGTGATCAGCTGTTTTAGCGCTGTTCTCTAGTGAAGGGGGGGGGGGGAGTCTCCCTCCGCAGCCGGTTGGAGTAGTTTTGGCACAATTCCGTTGTACAGAGACCGACGTTAACAGCAGCCCTGTCTGTGCACACGGAGACCGACTTTGTCGTACGCAAATGCGCTTTGTGACACAAGTGACGGTACGCATTTCAGATTACGCACATAACCTGCGTACCAGTTATGTGCACCCCTGTACTACAGCAAAAGTATTCTCCGTCGGGACTTCCTGCAACAACACCACGCCGTTATCTTGATTCTGATTGGCCAGAAGACATTATCAAAGATGTTCTAGTGAGAAGACGATCAATACGTGACAAAAGTTTTCAAAACCGTTTCTGGTCTTCGGTATTTCCAGACAAGTGGCTACTGAAATCAATCTTACTATGTCTACGTCTGTGCAATTTACTCCGTGCGAGTTGGCGGACTTTATTTTGCTTCCTTTAACATAATTTTTCATGGTGGGGCTAAGCCATTTCTTGGTATGGGTGTAACCCCAGCCATACCCTGGCGCTGCCACTGGTGGGATGTATGGGGCGGGCCATTCTACACATGTGTTAAATGCGTTAAATATTTTAACGCAATTAATTCAAAAAATGAATTACCGCCGTTAACGCGATCATTTTGACAGCATTAATATATATATGTGTTTTAAAACAGAATGAGATTTAATCAAATGTACATGGCAAACAAATATGGTGTTTTTATTCAATAAGCCAACTAGGATACAAAGATGGGTTGTTCATGTATCATGTAGTTATCCATGTTTTCAGTGTTTCATGTCATGTTGATTAACTCACGTCCATTGCAGACTCGTGGGTGGGCCAGTTCTGATCGTCCTCACCAACAACGAGCAGCAGAGGACACTGCAGTCGTCCCATCTGCTCAGAGACAAACAGCAGCAGCGTTTCAGATTGTAAATATAGAAATATAACATTATCTACATAGCTTTAGCCCTTTTGTGCTTTCTGGGATTTTCACTTTCCTGTAGGGTGTTATAAAGGTTTTTGTGCATGTTGATGGTCTGCAAAGGCTACATTCCCAAAGTGTATTTCCCACACACTCCACAGAGCAGACTGGGCTCTGGTTTCAGACAGAGGGTGAACATAGGTGCTGCAGCACAGGCATTATGAGAAATATAAAGAGCTTTTTGAACATTAAAGCATGGAGACATGTCCCAGTAGAGACAATACATACTGATATATACCTGAACATCAGCAGGAGAGGACTCTTTAAAGTAGAGACAATACATACTGATATACACCTGAACATCAGCAGGAGAGGACTCTTTAAAGTAGAGACACTACATACTGATATACACCTGAACATCAGCAGGAGAGGACTCTTTAAAGTAGAGACACTACATACTGATATACACCTGAACATCAGCAGGAGAGGACTCTTTAAAGTAGAGACACTACATACTGATATACACCTGAACATCAGCAGGAGAGGACTCTTTAAAGTAGAGACACTAAATACTGATATACACCTGAACATCAGCAGGAGAGGACTCTTTAAAGTAGAGACACTACATACTGATATACACCTGAACATCAGCAGGAGAGGACTCTTTAAAGTAGAGACACTACATACTGATATACACCTGAACATCAGCAGGAGAGGACTCTTTAAAGTAGAGACACTACATACTGATATACACCTGAACATCAGCAGGAAAGGACTCTTTAAAGTAGAGACACTACATACTGATATACACCTGAACATCAGCAGGAGAGGACTCTTTAAAGTAGAGACATACATACTGATATACACCTGAACATCAGCAGGAGAGGACTCTTTAAAGTAGAGACACTACATACTGATATACACCTGAACATCAGCAGGAGAGGACTCTTTAAAGTAGAGACACTACATACTGATATACACCTGGACATCAGCAGGAGAGGACTCTTTAAAGTAGAGACACTACACACTGATATATACCTGAACATCAGCAGGAGAGGACTCTTTAAAGTAGAGACACTACATACTGATATACACCTGAACATCAGCAGGAGAGGACTCTTTAAAGTAGAGACACTACATACTGATATACACCTGGACATCAGCAGGAGAGGACTCTTTAAAGTAGAGACACTACACACTGATATATACCTGAACATCAGCAGGAGAGGACTCTTTAAAGTAGAGACACTACATACTGATATACACCTGAACATCAGCAGGAGAGGACTCTTTAAAGTAGAGACACTACATACTGATATACACCTGATCATCAGCAGGAGAGGACTCTTTAAAGTAGAGACACTACATACTGATATACACCTGAACATCAGCAGGAGAGGACTCTTTAAAGTAGAGACAATACATACTGATATACACCTGAACATCAGCAGGAGAGGACTCTTTAAAGTAGAGACACTACATACTGATATACACCTGAACATCAGCAGGAGAGGACTCTTTAAAGTAGAGACACTACACACTGATATATACCTGAACATCAGCAGGAGAGGACTCTTTAAAGTAGAGACAATACATACTGATATACACCTGAACATCAGCAGGAGAGGACTCTTTAAAGTAGAGACACTACATACTGATATACACCTGAACATCAGCAGGAGAGGACTCTTTAAAGTAGAGACACTACATACTGATATACACCTGAACATCAGCAGGAGATGACTCTTTAAAGTAGAGACACTACATACTGATATACACCTGAACATCAGCAGGAGAGGACTCTTTAAAGTAGAGCCACTACATACTGATATACACCTGAACATCAGCAGGAGAGGACTCTTTAAAGTAGAGACACTACATACTGATATACACCTGGACATCAGCAGGAGAGGACTCTTTAAAGTAGAGACACTACACACTGATATATACCTGAACATCAGCAGGAGAGGACTCTTTAAAGTAGAGACACTACATACTGATATACACCTGAACATCAGCAGGAGAGGACTCTTTAAAGTAGAGACACTACATACTGATATACACCTGATCATCAGCAGGAGAGGACTCTTTAAAGTAGAGACACTACATACTGATATACACCTGAACATCAGCAGGAGAGGACTCTTTAAAGTAGAGACAATACATACTGATATACACCTGAACATCAGCAGGAGAGGACTCTTTAAAGTAGAGACACTACATACTGATATACACCTGAACATCAGCAGGAGAGGACTCTTTAAAGTAGAGACACTACACACTGATATATACCTGAACATCAGCAGGAGAGGACTCTTTAAAGTAGAGACAATACATACTGATATACACCTGAACATCAGCAGGAGAGGACTCTTTAAAGTAGAGACACTACATACTGATATACACCTGAACATCAGGGGGAGAGGACTCTTTAAAGTAGAGACACTACATACTGATATACACCTGAACATCAGCAGGAGAGGACTCTTTAAAGTAGAGACACTACATACTGATATACACCTGAACATCAGCAGGAGAGGACTCTTTAAAGTAGAGACACTACATACTGATATACACCTGAACATCAGCTGGAGAGGACTCTTTAAAGTAGAGACACTACATACTGATATACACCTGAACATCAGCAGGAGAGGACTCTTTAAAGTAGAGACACTACATACTGATATACACCTGAACATCAGCAGGAGAGGACTCTTTAAAGTAGAGACACTACATACTGATATACACCTGAACATCAGCAGGAGAGGACTCTTTAAAGTAGAGACAATACATACTGATATACACCTGAACATCAGCAGGAGAGGACTCTTTAAAGTAGAGACAATACATACTGATATACACCTGAACATCAGCAGGAGAGGACTCTTTAAAGTAGAGACAATACATACTGATATACACCTGAACATCAGCAGGAGAGGACTCTTTAAAGTAGAGACAATACATACTGATATACACCTGAACATCAGCAGGAGAGGACTCTTTAAAGTAGAGACACTACACACTGATATATACCTGAACATCAGCAGGAGAGGACTCTTTAAAGTAGAGACAATACATACTGATATACACCTGAACATCAGCAGGAGAGGACTCTTTAAAGTAGAGACACTACATACTGATATACACCTGAACATCAGCAGGAGAGGACTCTTTAAAGTAGAGACACTACATACTGATATACACCTGAACATCAGCAGGAGAGGACTCTTTAAAGTAGAGACAATACATACTGATATACACCTGAACATCAGCAGGAGAGGACTCTTTAAAGTAGAGACAATACATACTGATATACACCTGAACATCAGCAGGAGAGGACTCTTTAAAGTAGAGACAATACATACTGATATACACCTGAACATCAGCAGGAGAGGACTCTTTAAAGTAGAGACAATACATACTGATATACACCTGAACATCAGCAGGAGAGGACTCTTTAAAGTAGAGACACTACACACTGATATATACCTGAACATCAGCAGGAGAGGACTCTTTAAAGTAGAGACAATACATACTGATATACACCTGAACATCAGCAGGAGAGGACTCTTTAAAGTAGAGACACTACATACTGATATACACCTGAACATCAGGGGGAGAGGACTCTTTAAAGTAGAGACACTACATACTGATATACACCTGAACATCAGCAGGAAAGGACTCTTTAAAGTAGAGACACTACATACTGATATACACCTGAACATCAGCAGGAGAGGACTCTTTAAAGTAGAGACACTACATACTGATATACACCTGAACATCAGCTGGAGAGGACTCTTTAAAGTAGAGACACTACATACTGATATACACCTGAACATCAGCAGGAGAGGACTCTTTAAAGTAGAGACACTACATACTGATATACACCTGAACATCAGCAGGAGAGGACTCTTTAAAGTAGAGACACTACATACTGATATACACCTGAACATCAGCAGGAGAGGACTCTTTAAAGTAGAGACACTACATACTGATATACACCTGAACATCAGCTGGAGAGGACTCTTTAAAGTAGAGACACTACATACTGATATACACCTGAACATCAGCAGGAGAGGACTCTTTAAAGTATAGACACTACATACTGATATACACCTGAACATCAGCAGGAGAGGACTCTTTAAAGTAGAGACACTACATACGGATATACACCTGAAGATCAGCTGGAGAGGACTCTTTAAAGTAGAGACACTACATACTGATATACACCTGAACATCAGCAGGAGAGGACTCTTTAAAGTAGAGACACTACATACTGATATACATCTGAACATCAGCAGGAGATGACTCTTTAAAGTAGAGACAATACATACTGATATACACCTGAACATCAGCAGGAGAGGACTCTTTAAAGTAGAGACAATACATACTGATATACATCTGAACATCAGCAGGAGAGGACTCTTTAAAGTAGAGACAATACATACTGATATACACCTGGACATCAGCAGGAGAGGACTCTTTAAAGTAGAGACACTACACACTGATATATACCTGAACATCAGCAGGAGAGGACTCTTTAAAGTAGAGACACTACATACTGATATACACCTGAACATCAGCAGGAGAGGACTCTTTAAAGTAGAGACACTACATACTGATATACACCTGATCATCAGCAGGAGAGGACTCTTTAAAGTAGAGACACTACATACTGATATACACCTGAACATCAGCAGGAGAGGACTCTTTAAAGTAGAGACAATACATACTGATATACACCTGAACATCAGCAGGAGAGGACTCTTTAAAGTAGAGACACTACATACTGATATACACCTGAACATCAGCAGGAGAGGACTCTTTAAAGTAGAGACACTACACACTGATATATACCTGAACATCAGCAGGAGAGGACTCTTTAAAGTAGAGACAATACATACTGATATACACCTGAACATCAGCAGGAGAGGACTCTTTAAAGTAGAGACACTACATACTGATATACACCTGAACATCAGGGGGAGAGGACTCTTTAAAGTAGAGACACTACATACTGATATACACCTGAACATCAGCAGGAGAGGACTCTTTAAAGTAGAGACACTACATACTGATATACACCTGAACATCAGCAGGAGAGGACTCTTTAAAGTAGAGACACTACATACTGATATACACCTGAACATCAGCTGGAGAGGACTCTTTAAAGTAGAGACACTACATACTGATATACACCTGAACATCAGCAGGAGAGGACTCTTTAAAGTAGAGACACTACATACTGATATACACCTGAACATCAGCAGGAGAGGACTCTTTAAAGTAGAGACACTACATACTGATATACACCTGAACATCAGCAGGAGAGGACTCTTTAAAGTAGAGACAATACATACTGATATACACCTGAACATCAGCAGGAGAGGACTCTTTAAAGTAGAGACAATACATACTGATATACACCTGAACATCAGCAGGAGAGGACTCTTTAAAGTAGAGACAATACATACTGATATACACCTGAACATCAGCAGGAGAGGACTCTTTAAAGTAGAGACAATACATACTGATATACACCTGAACATCAGCAGGAGAGGACTCTTTAAAGTAGAGACACTACACACTGATATATACCTGAACATCAGCAGGAGAGGACTCTTTAAAGTAGAGACAATACATACTGATATACACCTGAACATCAGCAGGAGAGGACTCTTTAAAGTAGAGACACTACATACTGATATACACCTGAACATCAGGGGGAGAGGACTCTTTAAAGTAGAGACACTACATACTGATATACACCTGAACATCAGCAGGAGAGGACTCTTTAAAGTAGAGACACTACATACTGATATACACCTGAACATCAGCAGGAGAGGACTCTTTAAAGTAGAGACACTACATACTGATATACACCTGAACATCAGCTGGAGAGGACTCTTTAAAGTAGAGACACTACATACTGATATACACCTGAACATCAGCAGGAGAGGACTCTTTAAAGTAGAGACACTACATACTGATATACACCTGAACATCAGCAGGAGAGGACTCTTTAAAGTAGAGACACTACATACTGATATACACCTGAACATCAGCAGGAGAGGACTCTTTAAAGTAGAGACACTACATACTGATATACACCTGAACATCAGCTGGAGAGGACTCTTTAAAGTAGAGACACTACATACTGATATACACCTGAACATCAGCAGGAGAGGACTCTTTAAAGTATAGACACTACATACTGATATACACCTGAACATCAGCAGGAGAGGACTCTTTAAAGTAGAGACACTACATACGGATATACACCTGAAGATCAGCTGGAGAGGACTCTTTAAAGTAGAGACACTACATACTGATATACACCTGAACATCAGCAGGAGAGGACTCTTTAAAGTAGAGACACTACATACTGATATACATCTGAACATCAGCAGGAGATGACTCTTTAAAGTAGAGACAATACATACTGATATACACCTGAACATCAGCAGGAGAGGACTCTTTAAAGTAGAGACAATACATACTGATATACATCTGAACATCAGCAGGAGAGGACTCTTTAAAGTAGAGACAATACATACTAATATGAACCTGAAAATGAACACAAAAAGGCCCTTTTATATAGTATACAGTTTGTAAAAAAATAACAGAACAATTGGTGGTACTCACGTCCACTTTTAGTGAGGGGTCCGTGGGGATGGGCAGCATCAAATCTCTCCAGATCACTTGGTTATTCTCGTCAAGCCGAGTCTTATAAGCGTGTCTGATTTAAAAAAAACAAAATAATTTGTCTTGATGATGGCAATATGTAAATATAATAGGCTCATTAAAATCTGCAGGTCATTCTCTAGAGAAAAAGAAAGGCATGAAGATAACAGAAAGCAGATTAACTTACTTGCTAAAGGAAGCCAGTATTTGTTCAAGACCTCCACCAATTGGCTGCACATGACTCCCACTGATACACACTGCACAGCTGAGCTAGGAGACAACGCACACACACACACACACACACACAAACACACACACACACACACACACACACACACACACACACACAAAAAACACAGGTCAGACAGCTGGACAGAATCAGGAAATCGGTAGGATAATACATGATGGTTCTGATCTCTTGCGGGTACTACGAGACGCTTTTTATCCACGGAGCGACCTCCAGACCTGGTGGACTACATTGACTTTTTTCTTTTTGTTCAGTCCTTAGGAGGACTTTCCCCTCTAGGGTGATGGAGAGAGAGATGAGTTGGAACTGGAGCTAACAAAAACTGATATATCAGTCCCCGTTGTTGTGACAACAATCTCTCACCGGGCCAGAAAGCAGACGTTTTTTGTTTGTTGCAAAGGCAGTTTTCCGATATGTGACTCCCAAACAACTCGACATAGAAATTACCCGGGCAACACAATGCGTTCACTCCACTATCAGCTGCATGAACACAAGAGGAAAAGTGTTCAGGAAGAGCTTCAAGCCAATCTAGAAGGAGGGGTAGCAGAAGAGTCCAACAGTGACCATTGTGCTGGTACGCAAGTCTGTTAGGTCAACTTGGTTCTGTGTTGACTATCAATAAGGCCATCAGATAAGCATACATTCAATGCTTATCTGATGGCCCGAGTTGAAGCTTTCCTGTATCAGCTAGGCCTTATTCCACTCCGTACAGTTTTTACTAATTTGTGGCACTTCCATTCAGGTTGTTGTTGAGACGTCGAAGCAGCATATGGACCAAATGAAGCCAACCTAGCGAAGGGTGCAGTTGGGCAAAGGGGGCTAAGGTATTTGGGCTAGCACATGGGGGGCGGGCAGGTGCAGCCACAGGTTGAAAAGACCTACGGCATTTCAGCCTGCCCGACGCTCAAACCAAAAGAAAAGAGGTCAGGATGTTTATAGAGCTGGCTGGCTACTACAGAAGAAAAACTAGTGTAATTCCAGTGTTTTAAAAAGCTTAACTGACCTCAATGGGTTCCTCAGATCCGGTCAAGTGAACAGAGCTGTGTCAGATGGCATTTGAGAGGGCCTTTTACCCATTTCCCACAAAAATGTGTTCTGTTCCAGTTCCGCGTTGAAGCTAGAGTTAGTTTGCACTTGGTTCAACCCTTATCTTCAACCATAAAGTCAAAGACCCCATAAAGTGACAAGTGAAGAAAAACGTTTTAAAATATAGTGTTGTCAAACAACAATCTTAGCACATCCGTGGTAGAGACAAGCTCTTATGGTTGACGTACATTGACGGTATGCAGTTTCTGTGACATGAACAGACTAAATACAACAAATTGTAAAAATCTGCATCAATATGATGAAAGTCACTAAGCTGGTCCTACCTTTACAACCTGGGAGTAAACAGCCATTCTGAGAGTGACAGTGGAGCCAAAAGAAAGACCCAACATTGCGATCCTGCTGCCGAGGATCTGAGGGTGTTGCTCCAGAACTCTATAGGCCGTCTGCAGAAGGAAAATATGTCAACAATACAGTCATACATTGTTGATGTAGAACTGTATGCTTTAACGGATTTCCCTCACTGTTGTTGAGGATAAAGCTTTTGTACATCTTATTAAGAGTAAATATAACTTTCAGATGGACACAAACGCAACTGCAATGAGATGTTCATGTTCTTGGGAGTTTAAAAAAAGCTCATCTGGTTCACCTCAAAGTAATCATTGTCCACCATTTTCCCAGTTTCCTTAGTGATTTGAGGTGTGAGGTAGTCGAGGGCCATCGAGGCGATGCCATGGGAGGCCAGCAGCGCTGCCCGGTACTCCACCAACTTCCCTCCGCCCCCCCAAAGGTCCAAGAGTCCGGGGAAAGGTCCAGGTCCTTCAGACGAGTCAAGACACCAAAGACAAATCAGAATGGATACAATATAATCTTCATTCTTCGGACAATGATACGATATTTGCTGATATCACAAAGTCTTCCACGATAGAATTTGATTCAATTCAGGGCCTTGAACCTCGTCCCCTCTAAACTCCCCCCAGAGGACACTTCCCTTAAAAGGTCCCCTATTATACTGTTTTTCATCAATATATCACAGGTCTCAGATATATCCAGAACCTGTCTCTGATTGGCTGAAACACCAAACAGGATCATTGCAGCATTACCCATAATCCCCTCTGTTTCAGCCCCGTTTCCAAAGTGCTGATTCTGTTACTTTAGATGAAAATAAGGAGCCCCTCCCCACGCCCCTCTGAGAGACATTTGGTTACAAAGAACTCAATGGTGCTCTGGGAGGAGATTCAGGTGATAAGGGGGGGGGGGGGGGGGGGGGGGTTACCTTGGTTGGTGATTGGCTAATGGTTACACAAGACAAAACATCGTTATGACATCATAAAGTGGCCAAAATCTGATCAGCACATTTTCAGACAGGTTTTTATAGAAATGGATCAAAAAGAGAGAGAATCTTTGTTCCTGAAACTTTCAGAGTCTCTTTCCACAGAGGGGACACATGTTGATGTAGAAGAGACATGAACAAGAGGGGACACATGTTGATGTAGAAGAGACATGAAGAAGAGGGGACACATGTTGATGTAGAAGAGACATGAAGAAGAGGGGACACATGTTGATGTAGAAGAGACATGAACAAGAGGGGACACATGTTGATGTAGAAGAGACATGGAGAAGAGGGGACACGTGTTGATGTAGAAGAGACATGAAGAAGAGGGGACACATGTTGATGTAGAAGAGACATGAAGAAGAGGGGACTCATGTTGATGTAGAAGAGACATGAAGAAGAGGGGACACATGTTGATGTAGAAGAGACATGAAGAAGAGGGGACACATGTTGATGTAGAAGAGACATGAAAAAGAGGGGACACATGTTGATGTAGAAGAGACATGAAGAAGAGGGGACACATGTTGATGTAGAAGAAACATGAAGAAGAGGGGACACATGTTGATGTAGAAGAGACATGGAGAAGAGGGGACACATGTTGATGTAGAAGAGACATGAAGAAGTGGATTGTGCATAGTAGGGGACCTATAAACTATCCCCCAGTCCTACCTGAGGGCAGGAAGAGGGTCGCAGTGAGTTTGCCGTCTGTTATCGGGACTCTTTGAACGCCGGGCGCCATGTACCATCGCTCTACCATCACACTGGCCAGCAGCACCTGATCCAAGAAGCCCTCCGTCCGGTGACCCTGGTACACCGAGATCGTGACCACCATGGGAGTCTGGACGTTCATCTTTCTCATTCTGAGGGATGAGGAGAAAGAGTCAACTCTAATACTGACTTTGAATTGATAAGTATTATTTGGTACCAATGTTGGCCTACCGGAGCCCATATTTGCTGCCTGGAACTGGTCTGAGACTCCACAGCAGACCCATCTGTTCAACCCCAGAATATGTCCCGTCCAGACTGGGATCCTCTGAAACTGTATCGTAAAAGTGCATAACATTGGTTTTTAAACTATAGAGAATGGGAATTTTGATGCATTCTTGGGCGAAATGGCCATCTTTTTAGGGCTTCTGTTTTTTGGAGAATATTAGCAGCCGTCAATATCAACCAACTTTCACCGGTCATCTGTCAGCTGTTTTGAATCCAAAACAAATAAAGTAGGCGCCAAAGATAAATACCCTCACAGAAAGAAGCACCCAACAGAGGCAGAGGAGCATTATATTACAAAATCAAGGTAAATTAACGACATTGATCCTTTTAAGAGAAGAAAGGTCCGATCACAGTATCTGGTGTTTGGAAATCTTTGGAGGACCATGTCCAATTTACAACAGGTGGGTACAGGACCTACAGACCCAATGACAGCTTTCATCTGTACAAAGATGGCTAATGCTAACCAAATGGTAAAAAATAGTTTGTTTATCACGCACAAATTATCCATCGGTACATTTGTGTACACTTTGACATTACATGTTTAAAAGTGTATCCCCTGTGTAGTGGTTTTTCCAACTGAGGTTCTGCAATTCATTTTGACACTTGAAGTTAAAAGTCATCAGTTGGCTGCGACCCAACGCATTCGGCGTCTTTTGCTGATGTTTACTACCTCCCCATCGTTAAGTTTCCATGTTGGAGAAAAAAATGAAATGTAATCTCAGGGTACTTTTTATTGTTTTGGTTGTTGGTCTTGGGATTGACTGTAACATCCATCAACAGTGCTTACTGACCATGGCAAAGAGATTTAAGCTGAACTGGTTAACGCTTTTCCGCTCTCCTTACAGGTTAGCACAAAGATAACGGATGCTGAAATCCTCCAAAGATTGCCGACTCACCGTTGATAACTTCCCATTACACAAACTTGACCAACATTTTTTGAGGGTTGTTTGAAAAATATCACTCATCAATGGCTTGAGCTTCAACCTCAGGATCCATGTATCTGTGATCCTCTCCAGAATGGAAGTAGTCATCACATACAGAGCATCAACTAGTTCCTGAACAGTGTCCTTCACATGCTGATATCCAAGAGAGGGAGTTACACAGTCACAAGATGGAGGAATAGAAAGCAGTATTCAATGTTTAGTTCAGATTAGCTCCACGCCAGAAATGATCATGCTTGTCATATGTCTATCTCCATAGAGGCTGAATCATCATGTTAATCACATAGCTATCATATGCCTAAAACAGTCCTGATGCTCTTCTAGCTAATCATACATCCTGTCATGTACACAGCTACAGTTGGGATACCTTTGTTAGGATGTGGACTCTGATATTGGAAGAGTACATTCAGTATTTTCCCAACAAGGGTCTTACCGTTCACAGTCCCGGTGGCGTCGGCAGTGTAGTGAGCAAAAGCCTCCCAGCTGTGTCCGTCTTCACACTGGTGGAGGGCGTGGATGGTCAGCTGGAACCCAGGGAGGAGGTTCTGGACCAAGATGGTGAACTTCTCATCCACAAGCCCTCTGGACGGCTGGACCGACAGCTTCACACAAAGCGGCTTCATGCTCATTCTGAACTGAGCCGACAGACAAAATAACCAGAAAATGTTACTAAAAATGTCAGAAAGGACAGATGCCACTTTTGATTCCAATTATTAATTTGTATCTATGTATATCTATCTATCCATCCATCCATCTAGCCAGCATATACTTTTAAGAATAAATCCAGATACCTTAACTCCAGTTGTCAATCAAATGTTAAGCTTGTGTTGCAAAAAGGTACAGTATTTATATATTGATTGAATTTGAGTATAAGGAAACACTAAAGTGAAGCACAAATACCTCAATTTTAAACAAAGTAAAGATCATTAGGATTATTAATGAGTATGATTCCACCTTTGGTTTTATACACAGTAATCATTGTCTTACAGAACCCTGGTGTGTAAAATGAATGATAATTTTTAACATGCAAGTCAACATTGATTTGTTTTGTTAGGTAACCATTAAGCCAGTGCCAGAAAATTGACAGATTAACTTTTGTATTATGTTCACATTTTGGACCATTTGGCCTTAATTATGTACGAGTTTTAATTAAATCTACCAGACTATTTCCATTCCTTACACCCTTATGGAGCATTGCAGGGCCTCGCTCGGCTTAGTATATAGTTAGGCCTTGTTAGCACTGGCTCACTTTATGCTGTGTTTCCATTACAGTTTAGTAGCTGGGGCAGTAACTATAGTAACACAGTGTAGGCGGAGCCGTGACGTCATCTTCAATGCGAACCAGAGAAAAACAACATCAGCCGTTAGCTGAAACTAGAAACTAGACAAAAGTTAAACAAGTACAAACCACAGACTGTCTGTGTCATGGAGAATACAGTCGCTGGTTTATTTATGTCTGTAGGCCGTTGTTGTGAGTGTGGACGGTCGGAGCATATACAACGTTAGCTTAGCCGATCTCCATTCAGAAAACAAGCATTTTAAAAGGTTTTTCGCCTGCCGTCTGTCTGCAGACTTGTCAAAGCATTAATTCATGGTTTTTACTAACCGGTATCAGTATGTTGTTACTTCGGCATCATTTTGAAACGTGTATTACAATTAAATCACGGTCAAATATGATCATTTTGTTGTAGCTGTAGCCCCCTTGCCAGCGATTCTCTCTCTAGTTTAGCATACACATCCCGACTCAGCCTGGTTGTTGGCCCTGCTAAGAATCTCGATTTTATGGGGCCAGAAAAACTGTGAAATAGTACCCGCTAGCCGGTACTAGGTCAAGTGGAAACGCAACCAAAAACGGGCCGGGTACGGCACGCTTAAACCGCGCTGTAGTGGAAATGCACCATTAATGTAGGCTATATAATATCCTTGTAAGAGCCATTTAGGCACATTATTTTATGGTAATGAATTATGGTTTTGTGAGCCAATTGAATATTCTTTAATTTAACTTAAATGAGCTGAATAACTATGAATTGTTATTATACTGTTTTTGTAACGTGTTATCTTGCTTATGGACAGCTCTAGTTTATGTTTTGTTATTATTTATACAAAGCAATCGTAGGGGCGTGCTCAGGTATAAATGACGCTGCCAGCATGACACAGCAGGAAGTCTAGAGAGGAAGTTGGAAAAAGGTTTTGACCGCACACATCCGTAAGACCGAGGGATCTTGTTTGTTTATTTGTTTTAAATACCGTGCAAATGTTGCACGTCGGCAGTGGGCCGCCAGCTGATCTATTGAACCTCTCAAAACACCTGAATGGAACGAGCAAGTATCTGATTTCTTGAATATACGCAAGTCAATACTCGAACTCGCCTCCTAGACCAAGTGGCCTTTCAACATAATATTCATGTTGACGATGATAAAAATAGCCTTACTGTTGCATTTAACTCTATATTAGATTCTGTTGGTTTCTGTCAGAGTGTAAATAAAGCAACCCACTGCTATAATCACACTCTCGACCTTGTTCTGACTTATGATGGGTCCAGGCTCAAGGGCGTATGGCACTCTCAACTCTTTCCAGGACATGTCGGGGCCCTGCCTGCCAGTAGCTTTGCCGATATCTGTGTTGATAGGTAATAGATTAAGAGCGGTGAATCATAGAAACAGGAAGCGCTCAAACGTTTGTGTGAGTTTATCTAATTTAGCAGTGATTCCATGTCAGCCACAGCTTGTTACAAAAAACATGACTGATGGTGTGTTTAACAAACTTAAACTAGCTTTATTAAATGTCAGGTCTTTGGCAGGAAAAACATTTTTAATCAATGATTTTATCACTGAGCACAATCTCGATTTTATGTTTTTAACAGAAACTTGGATTGAACAAAATAACAGTGCAGCTGTTCTTATCGAATCAACCCCTCCCAACTTTAGTTTTATGAGTCAGGAAAGAATGCATAAGAAAGGGGGTGGAGTTGCTATTCTGTTCAATGATTCCCTTCAATGCAGGAAGACATCGTATGGAAACTTTGATTCTTTTGAATATGTGGCCCTTCAGCTAAAATGCTCCTCTCGAGCTCTGTTCCTAAATATCTATAGACCACCCAAATACTGTGCAAGCTTTTTTGATGACTTTACTGAACTGCTGTCTATAGTGTGTATTGACTTTGACCGTCTAGTCATTGTTGGTGATTTTAACATCCATGTTGACAACCCCCAGGACAGAGGGGCTAAAGAACTGTTTTGTGTTCTTGATAGCTATGGACTGACTCAGCATGTGACGGAGCCCACGCACAATAAGGGGCACACTCTGGACTTAATTATCTCAAAGGGTCTGAATATCTCTAAGGTTGTGGTGACTGATGTTGCACTCTCTGACCATTCCTGTGTTTTCTTTGAGAGCTCTATTTCTGTTCACAAAAATGTTCAAAAAGAGGTAACCACAAAGCGATATTTAACTGAAAATACTAGGGAAATGTTTACTCAGAATTTTTCTTCCACACTTGCCCCTGCATAACATCTCAGTAAATGAGCTAGTAGATCATTTTAATTCAAAAATTAAAAATGTTATAGATGCCATTGCTCCAACTAAGGTAAAGGAAGTGTCTGGCAAGAAAATATCTCCATGGAGAAAGGCCATGAGCGTGAAAACAGAAAAAAGAGAATGTCGAAAAGCTGAACGCAGGTGGCGAAAAACAAATCTCCAGGTTCACTTTGAAATCTATAAAGAGAGACTTGGCCTTTATAATTTGGAATTGAAAAACGCACGACAATCGTTCTTCTCTGACATCATTACCAAAAACAAAAACAACGCACGTGCCTTGTTTGCTACCGTCGACAGACTGACTAACCCCCCAGTGTCAGTAGCCTCTGAATTTCTATCCACCAGGGCGTGCAATGATTTTGCCTTTTTCACTGACAAAATTCAGAAAATCAGACAAGCAGTCAGTGCCTCTGCATCAGGAACAGCAAATGTGTTATCCCTATCTCCACTTAACATCAACTCAAACACCATGACACAGTTCCATCAGATTAATGATAAAAACCTAGAGGACATTATACAACTTCTGAAATCCTCCTCCTGCTGCCTTGATATTATTCCAACAGGATTTTTCAAAGATGTTTTGCCTTGCATGGCCTCAGATCTACTTCATATAGTAAACAAATCTCTTTACTCACGTATTTTTCCACAGGCCCTGAAAACTGCAGTCATTAAACCGCTCTTAAAAAAGAATAATCTAGATGCTTCAGTAATGAACAATTACAGGCCCATATCAAACCTGCCATTTCTAGGTAAAATCATTGAAAAAGTTGTTTTCAACAGTTGAGTAATTTCTTGCATTTAAATAACTGTTTCGATGTGTTCCAGTCAGGCTTTCGTCCAAACCACAGCACTGAGACTGCTCTTGTAAAGGTCTTTAATGACATCCACTTAAACACAGACAGTGGCAGAACTTCAGTGTTAGTATTATTAGATCTCAGTGCTGCGTTTGACACTGTTGACCACAACATATTACTAGACCGACTGGAAAACTGGGTGGGACTTTCGGAAACAGTTCTGAATTGGTTTGAATCCTACTTAAAGGACAGAAACAACTTTGAGTTGACAAATATGACATGTGGGGTTCCTCAAAGGCTCCATCTTGGGGCCTCTTCTCTTTAACGTCTACATGCTACCACTGGCTCAGATAATGAAAAATAACACAATAAGCTACCATAGCTATGCAGATGACACACACATTTACATAACAATTTCACCAGGAGACTATGCTCCAATTCAAACACTGAGTAAGTGCATTGAACACATCAATGACTGGATGTGTCAGAACTTTCTCCAATTAAACAAAGATAAAACTGAGGTAATGGTTTTTGGAGCCAAGGCAGAACGTATAAAAGTTAGCGCTGAGCTTCAGTCTGCAATGTTCAAAACAACAGATGAAGCCAGAAGTCTATTGTAGTCATGAACTCTGACCTGAGTTTCAACAGTCACATTAAAACAGTTACTAAATCAGCCTACTATCACCTAAAGAATATATCTAGGATTAAAAGACTAATGTCACAGCAGGATTTGGAAAAACTTGTCCATGCTTTTATCTTCAGTAGACTCGACTACTGTAATGGTGTCTTCACAGGTCTCACTAAAAAATCTATTAGGAAGCTGCAGCTGATTCAGAACGCTGCTGCTCGAGTCCTCACTAACACTAAGAAAGTGGATCACTCCTGTTCTGAAGTCTTTACACTGGCTTCCTGTGTGTCAAAGAATAGATTTCAAAATACTGCTGCTGGTTTATAAAGCACTGAATGGTTTAGGCCCAAAATACATTTCTGACCTCCTGCTAAATGATGAACCATCCAGATCTCTCAGGTCTTCAGGGACTGGTCAGCTTTCTGTCCCCAGAGTCAGAACTAAACATGGAGAAGCAGCGTTCAGTTATTATGCTCCAAATATCTGGAACTCCCAGAAACCTGCAGGTCCGCTGCAACTCTTACTACTTTTAAATCCAGGCTGAAGACTTTTCTTTTTGTCGCTGCTTTTAATTGAACTATTCACATCTTAGACTGCACTGTAACTTTTATCCATGTACTTTTTCTTTTAATGTTTATTTTATTAGCTTTTCTTTTTAATGACTGATTTTAAATGCCATTTTCTTAATGTTTTTCATTTTTTGTAAAGCACTTTGAATTGCCTTGTGTTGAAAAGTGCTATATAAATAAACTTGCCTTGCCTTGCCTTGCCTTGCCTTACTCGTTACTTTACTCGTTACTTTACTCGCAGGGCCGGCCCGCCCCTACAGGCAGATCACGCAGACTGTGGCGCACCTACCGTGTAAGCGCGCCACAGTTTTGCCTCTGCGAGACTCCACTTGCACAATTCCCCAATTACTATTGCATTAAGGAAGACATAACACAAGTCTTTCTTTTTATATGCTCTCAAATAGGCTACCAGCCTACCACAACAAGCTAACAGTCTGTGAAACGTCAAGACACTAATTAATGAAACCAGTTCAAGACACATTATTCTTATCATTCTTTATGAGCGCATAACGGTAAGGTATCTAATTACTTATTTATTTAGTATTCCATAACTTAGTAACAGAGATGGTCAAACTAAAGTGGTAGAGACATGGCAGAATTCCTACAATGAAGCGGGACATTGAACTGTTCACCCGTGAGAGGGCGATCAACAAAAGAGAGCGAGCGGCATAGGCAGCGCGTGAGGCTCAGGTTTGGGAAGGCTAAATCACTTTTTGTTACCTGACGCTGCCCGCCTCCGGCGTCTATAGAAAAGAGATCAACTCAGTGAAAGCACCGCCTGCTGACCAATCAGAGCTCAGTGTGCGGAGTTTAAATCTATCAAGTCATATTACAGGAAAAAGGAAATACAGTTTAAACTGCTGTATGCAGAGAAGACGCCGACGTGTCGCACTTATCATTCATATCACATTCAATCAGATCATCGATCATATAATATCATAATATAGCCTATATTATCTCCTTATCTGAGTCAGCTTCTCGAGCCGTATCTGGCCGTGCAACACTCACAGTGTCACATATTGTATGCAGAAGCATTATTTGAAGCAACACATTAGGTTGACGAAACACTCAACTCAAATGTAATTAAAGTCAGATCCACTCGTGTCTTAGATGGGGCAGTGATATCATAAAACTGTTACGCTTTCAAACACTCGGTAGTTTATTTATTTTTTAACCAGTTGTTATATATTCACCTTGCAGGTGCAACTCTGTGGCTTGTATCCTGGATTATATGTTTAAAGTTCATATTTGTCTAATATTAGTTTACTTTTCATTAATGAAGTATGACGCTGCGCTGTCAGTACACTTGTCCCGGTTTGTGATTGGTCAAATGTTGCTAACCCCACCCCTTTCACGTGAACGCGCTCTCAGCTGGTGAGAGAAGTCCCGGCTTGATTTACCGAGTTGATATTAACCAGCATCGAGATCTCGTTTGTTAGGGTTAGTTTAGATAACTTAAACATATCCAGGGTTTGAACTGGCTTCGTAGTACAGGGCACAGGTGGCTGCATAGCAGTGCTAATTAGTGATGGCAAAATGAAGTTTTGAATGAAGCATCGAACCACTTGGACAATTGTGTCGGAAATAGGTTCATTTCTCGAAGCTTCAGGTACAGTGACCTCTCCTGGCGAAGTGCAAGGCTGCAGTGGGTTTAACGTATCTTTGCCTTGAAAAATATTCGATGCACACACTAAGACTGAATAATATCATGTTCTATTTGCAATTAAAGATTGATAATTGTATGTATTGGGTAAGGTTATTGAGAAGAGACTAGAGAGTGCTGGACATTTTTTTGGGAGGAGAGGGCCTTTTATCAGTTATTAAAGTTGAAAAGCAATGATTCAAATACATCCATTCCAGGCTTTGAACCAGCTGCGCGGAGGACATCGCTGCATTCGGGCCCCGGCTCTACCCACTGGGCTATCTATTGCTTGAAATATTGAACTGTTTTTATATGACTGATAATTCTTCTCCACATTTCGAAGTGTTTCCCGAGCCAGAACGACCTATCTTTCTTCCTGGCTTGCTCTATAATGATACTACAATTCAAATGCAATACCAACAACAACTCAACAGCAACAACGCAAACTACGACAACAACCCACACATTGCGCATTGTTTAGAGCGGTCATAAAGTGTTGAAGCGCTCAAATTCGAAAATGTTTCAACCTGTCACCTGTCAGAATCGAGACGAGGCAATGCATTGAATCGCGTGAATGGACCGCGAACCAGTGATTCATTCAGGAAATGAAGCAGTTGCTGCTTCGGACGTCACATGTCACGTGATTTGAAGCAGTTGCTGCTTCAGACGTCATATGTCACGTGATTTGAAGCAAGCTTCGAAGCACTGCTTCTATGGAATAGGAAGTCCAGGGTTGAAGCTCCGTTCGAAGCTTCAGTGTCAAACTGCCATCACTAGTGCTAATGTCAAAGACACAAACATTATACATTATATGTTTATTTTACCAGGATGCAGGGACACAAATATTTGGGAAGGCCTAGCCTTCCCTAGCCTACAGCACCCGCCGCCCCTGGCGAGCGGCCCCGTTGAGGGAGTTTACAGATGAAAAGACTCAGCCATGTTAATGCAGCACTACACGTTGAAATGTGGTCTCGCAAATCGCGCAGATTACATAGGCCAACATGTATATAAACCTGCGGCGGAAACCCCTCTTGTCTGTCAGTGAGTGTGATTATTTTATAAAAGTAACGAAGTAACGCGTACCAGGTAGTGCTGCGTACCGGCCGGTACTGGACTTGTAAAAAGTTTCGGTTCAAGTCCGGTTAAAACCGGAACGCCGGGAACCGGTACTTGGACTCGCAAAACAACTAGCACTTACGTATATTCTGGTGTCTGTGGTTATTTAAACATTCCCTGATAAACGTTATTCAGCGTCAATAAATGAGTGCTAATCCCAGTGTGCTCAGTGTACAACATCACATGTCATTTCACCTTCGATTTACGGTTTGAAAACGTAGCATTTCGACACATGCTAATGCTAACCGGAAGTGAATAATTTTCAGAATAAAAGTATTAAGTTAATAGTGTGAACTTCCGGTTTTTTCAGAATAAAACTGATTTAAATTAAATAGTGTATTTAATTCAAAATTACGCCATATCAATATTAATTTTAATTTCCAACAGTATGTATGTACATCACTATGTATGTAGTATGTACTGTATAATGTACACTTGTAGAGTTGTAGAAAAGACATGGTGTACAGACAGTACAGTACACTCTGACTGTACAGTCACTACAGTGTATACTGTATAGTAGGTGCGTAACAGTGTAATGCGTATAGTCTACTACTCTACACTCTACCTTTCAGCAACGTTTTAGGGATTTAGGCTCAGTCAGCTCAGGGACTGTTTGGTTACTTTAGTTTGGTAAATGAAATAAATGTTTGAACTTTGTAGTAGTTCACTGTAGTTGCTGTCATAAGTCATTTATAAGTGGCAAAAAGTGTTTTTTTACATTTGTACTTTGTAGAGAAATGTAGACACAAGTTGGAAGGGAGCACAATAAACCTGACGAGTTTGAGTTGAGTTGAGTTGATTTGAGTTGATTATGATAATTAGCTCACAATAAGTTCACTTTAGTTACTGTAGAGTTATATTTGTATTTATTCATGTTAGCAAACTATGGATAAGCTTAAAATGGGAATAATTTGGGTAAAACTGTGAGCTGCATTTGGGGCCTGTTGACATGTGTTTTTGAGGACAAAGGAAGATGGGAGAAGGTGAGAGCATGTCCTGATTTGCATTCAACTTAGAACGAGCTACAGTGGTTGTGATATTAAGGGAGGTCCCTTGGGTTTCTCTGGTGGTTATCAACAGTAGCAGTTAAGTGAATACTGTTCAAACAATACCTGTGTTTGTGTTTTATATTGATTTCTCTGTTTTATCCTTTCATAAATGTAAGGACTACAAATGGCTATAAACATTCTGGGCTGGTTGGAGTAAACAGGGTTTTGTTGCTCTGTGGGGGAGGTGTAGGTATGCAGGCCTTGAGACCTTTTGTTGGAAAGTGAGCCTGTTTGGTTTCCTGCTGCGTTTCCTGCTGCGTTGCGTCTCCCAATGAGATGACCTGAAAAGATGACCAGCTGACCTAACACCAAACCCCTCCTTCTTACTCTGGTATATATCCGGTGGATCCCTGGCGTTCGGCCTCTTCTTCACATGCTGCCCTCGGGTGAAAGTAGCTCTGCAGTATGCGAACCAGGGCAGGAGTAAGCCGGTATTACTCCTTAAGCATTACAATATAACTGTAATATATCATGTTGTATTGTAATGATTGTATTGCATTGTCATATTGCCATTAAAGTAGATTATTGTTAACGTTTACTTTGTAGATATGGATTCCTTCCTGTATTATAACCAGCTTCATAGGAACGCGCGGAGATTTGAAAAGCGGATCAGATATCCCTTTTAATCTCCAACATTACTCACACAACTTGACACAAGCCAGGTTCAGGTCCGGACTTATAAGTCCGGACCTGAACCTGAACCTCTGGACTTGAGTCCGGACCTGAACCTGAATGTCAGTCCAGGTACGCAGCACTAGTACCGGGGCAATGTTAGTAACTGTAGTCTGATTACTGAATTATAAAAGTAACGCGTTACACTACTCCGCTACCGGCAAAAGTAATATTATTACTTTGTAACGCGTTACACCCAACTCTGACTCTCATGTTCCGATTAACCCAGCTTCCCCAAATTTATTTCTTTTTGGTGTCTATATACGCCGGGATCCGGAGTCATGGATGATCCTGCGGTCCTGTGTCCTGGATCGCGAGCCCTGGATCTTGAGTCGTGGCTGTGGTCCTGGATCATAAGTAGGGTTGAGTTCAACATTTCGATTCCAACGGCATCATTTAGACATGTGAATTTCGGTTCCGCTTTTCGATGCCTGAGGAAATGTTTCTTGCCGCTCTCCGTAGCCTATTGTATGACTGCGAAGGGGCGGGAAATGTAGCGTTGTACCCAAGTGGCAAACTGTGGGGTAGAGCCGGGAAGCCAATACGGAAGTGCCACACACTGCAGTTCATATATTGGCCGATAGGCGATGGCTGCAGAAACGAGCAATTTCCATAGACCCCCATGTTAAAATGCCCAACTTTACAGCAGAAAAAAACATGTTTCTACCCCTGGCTCCATACATTTTATTAGCGATATAGTTAGATTCCACCTTCATGATTATGGATCTGTGAGTGAATTGTTTTCTAACGCGACCCTTTTATTTATATTAGGTCTTAAAGTTTGTGCATAAATTAGGGCGTGGTCACATTGAGTGACGGCTCTGTCAAGTGCCTGCCGCTGTTAGCTTCTTGTCTCTCTGCTAGCTGCTCCGTGAAGCTAGCTACAGGGACTCTGCCTGCTCATCTCATCCAGGAAACACAACTTGTAGCCGGCCGTGGTTGTTTGTTCTTCATGCTTATATATCGGACTATTGTGACTCGCTCTGCGGTTAAAACAGACGGTGCATGAATGCGGTAAGTGAAATTCGAGTGCTTTATTTATGTGTTAATGGTTTTAATCGGCTACGTAATGAATGGTAAGGCTTGGGTTAGTTAGTGGCTAGTGGTAGCTACATCGGTGCTAACGATTGTAATCGTAGCCTCCAAGTTAAAATCATAGACTGTATATATAAAAGTTAAAACTAAATAGACAAGTGTTAAGTGGGATAATACTGTTGAACAAACGGCTTCTGTTTGAGGTTGATAAAATAAGGTTACATCCTTGTAACTTAGAGATATTTTATTATGTAGGTAGAACTGTATGCATCTAAGGTTAATTTAAATTGGCTATGCTCAAGTATGTAGACAAGCTAATGTCGAAGTAGTGTATGTGAAATCAACCTCACAATAAGATGTGTGTATATTACAATTATTAATGTCATATTTCAAGATGATTACTTAGATATTACAATATGGTTGGTTGAGCTGGAGTTCATTATTGAGCTTACACGTTAACGTCACAGTCATCTGAAGAACGAACCCAAACCTTGAAGTTTTTATTAATTGTATTACCAAATGGTTATGAAATAAACAGCAAGCATTGGTAACACAACTTCCAAAGTTACAGTAAAATAAAAAGGACCCTGACTCGGACAATACACAATCCAACATGTTCAACAGAAGAGAATCAGTTATATTGTTTGTACACATGGTACTTTACATATATATCTGTTTGTTTAAGGTGTCCAGGTGATGCAGACAGGCTGGACCAGAGAGTGAGAGACAGAACTGGACTCCTCACAGCAGTGAACTTCAGCTCAGGTACAAAGACTCTTTTTTCATACTGTACAAAGAATCAAGAAAGATATTGGTTTAAATGAATGAAGTATTGACTTGAATACACTGATATACATTCCATTAAACAATACTAAATACTAGATCACCTACACATCAGTGAAGTTGAGGGTTTTTTTCCATGCAAAAAGTTACATTTAGATATTTAGCAATATGACTTTGTCAGCTTTCTAATGTAATGTATTGAAGGCAAAGATATTTAACACATAGTGAGAACTGCTACTATTTATCTCTCAATATTGTCTGTAAAAAACGTGGTAAAAGTGATTCTTTCAGTGAGACAACAGAGCAAGTTTCTACATCTGCACTACGTTTTGATAACAGTTAAATATTATTTTGATAATAACATATATTTCAATGTTGATGAACTTCATACTGTTCATTCATAATCTGATTGTCTTTGTAGCTCATTGTTGAAATAAAAAAAAACATTACAATTACAAAATAATTATATCTACAGCCCCTAAACACACAAACACACCGCTTTCATAAATAACACACTTGTTCTGCAATAATATGTTTTATGTTTCCTGTCATTTTTGTTAGGAAAGGACATGCCTGAAAGACACGACATGTTCTCCTTCTCTGAGGGTCAAGAAGAACATCCAAGAGGAACATTAAAAGCTGATGTTATGAGATTTCAAGACCAGTACAGGACATTCACTAAGAAACTACTTTTATTGTAAAAACAGTCAGCTGATCGAATGCAGCTATTTCCACATCTACACTCCATCAGCTGATTATTTCTATTTGCCTCACTTTATGAGCTTCACAACATGTACCTTGTTTTGCAACGTCATAAATAAATGGGGCCAATCTTCAGTCAGATGTGAATGTGTAATCTAACATTTTCAGTAAGAATAATGGACAAAAGGAGAGCAAATACAATTTATTGAAATGTGAACCAAAAGCACATATGGACAGAAGGTGTAAACCTATTAAATGTATAAGTAAACACATTTAGTCAAATAAAGTGACAGACTAGGCCTGTGCGGTTGGTATCAGCTTTGCCCAGCATGGGCTCCTTCATCAGGCCTGGTCCTCCTCGCTGAGGAAAGACCCTCAGTCCTCTCCAAACCAACAGACAGGACGTCCATCACACGGAGGTTTCTCCCTGAAGTCTCTGCAGCTCTCTGGACACCAGGCTGTCTCAATCCGTCCACACTGAATATGAGTGGGGGGAAAATGAAAATAATAAATGCTTTAGACAATAAGAAACATAAAGTTGACTGTTGAGTTGCTCAGTTTTTTTAGATTGTCAATACTATTACTGTATAACTAATATCTCAGGTTAAGAGGCACATTCAAATAAAGATTGGTCTTTAAATACATTTTATCTTTTGAATTGTTTGTCTAAAGTCAATGATCTAGAACTGGTACTTAGTTTTAATGATACAGTCTGGTTATTATGCTGTTTGGAGGAGGCCTCACAGGTAAGAGCGCTAACTAGCTACCATCACATGTACCTTAGCTTGACTTAAATGTATTAAACGTATAGTTAAGTGATATCAAAATATAAATAACTAATGTCATGCAAACATATTAATATTTGCTTGATTCCAGTGTTGAATTTAGCACAATTGCATACAAACGTTAAGGGGTTTTAAGATTCTGAAGTATTATGCTAAAAACTCAATAACTTAGATTATTATTTATAGTTTCATGTCCGCTTACCTTAGAAACGTAAATGTTAGCTTAGCTTGGTAGCTTCAGCTAGCTCTGGAACTTCCAGCTCGGTGGCAGGAGGTCCCGCCTCGGCTCCGCCTCTTTGCCCTTATTTGGAGAAGGCGGGAGTTGAACTCTAACGTTACTGTTGAGCCGTTAGTGGCCGACTCCGCCTACTAAGGGCTTCACGGCAACTCTGCAGAATCCTATGGGTGACGTCACGGACCCTACGTCCATTTATATATACAGTCTATGGTTGTACCCATAGATATATATAAACACGTGTTTATATATATCTATGGTTGTACCTACACTTCCAACAGCGTAACCTGAGACCAGGGCCGGCCCGTCGCACTGGCGTTATAGATGTTCGCCTAGGGCGCCAGATCTGTGGAGGCGCTGCGCTGACAGCTCTGGGAGGAAAAAAAATGTTTTGACCGTTGGTGCTCATCCTAATGTTCGGCCTTGATGTAACAACATTCATAATTAAGTAAATGTAAAACCCTTTTCACCCCGGTTACACTTTTCATTTGCCCTGTACGATGGGCGCTGTAAGTGATGAAAATGGGGGATGTTGGCTTATCTGGCAACCGCAGCTCACAGCCAAAGTGCGAGTGAGCGTGGGAGGGAGCGAGGGAGAAAGGGAGGGTGCACCGGTACGCGCTGTTGTTATTAGCATCTGGTGCTAGCTGCTCTAACGGAAGAAGAAGATGTTTCTACAATGATGTGGAGGGAGAGTCCTCTCCAGTCAGACTGAGAGGCTCAGTGAGGTAAAGGACTCTGAGTGTTTAGATAGTTCACTTTACTCTAAGTTACCAATTTACACACGGCATCTATTGCACGTCTGTCCGTCCTGGGAGAGGGATCCCTCCTCTGTTGCTCTCCCTGAGGTTTCTCCCATGTTCCCTTTAAACTGTGGGTTTTCTCCGGAAGTGTTTCCTTGTACGATGTGAGGGTCTACGGACAGAGGGTCTAAGGACAGAGGGTGTCGTATTGTCATACTGATATTCTGTATACACTGTGAAGTCCACTGAGACAAATGTAACATTTGTGATATTGGGCTATATAATTAAACATTGATTGATTGATTAAATCTATGGAAAAATAGCAACACATGTATTACAAGCACTGATTTACAGATATTACAATCCCATGATCAAAATAACCCACTGAATGTAATGTAATCAGCAGGTGTATTTGATTCTAAATTGCAGAAAATATTTAGCCTCCTGTGTTTTATTCGTGCCTCTCACGTTTCTAATTTGAAAAAAAGTCACTTTATTTCTGAGAGGGCCCTCATTTACGTTTTAAATCAGGTGACATTAACTCCAGCTGTCAATTAAAAGTGACGCTATAGGGTATTTAAAATTATACTAAGTACAGTAACTGCTGTATACAACCAATTTCATACAGAGGCCTGTTTAGTAAATGATACAATACATTTCAACACAAAAGGTAACCTAGCTTTTTATTGGTTGTTAGTAACCATGCCAGACCTTTGGCACACACACAATTAAACTGTAAAAGCATAAAACAACCCTAGAAATGGACACTTCAAGTTAGCCAAAGCTAATTGTATGTTCAAGGTTCAAGATTCAAGGCTTTTCTTTGATATACAAACATACGGTGTAGTTGTATGTCAATGAAAATCTGAGTTCATAGGCTCTGAAAAGTGAAAGACTGAAAAAAAATAGTGGAAGACGTAAATGCAAAAAAAATTGTGAAATAGTGGAAAAAAAGAGTATACAAGTGATTGGAATATGATATATTAGATAACTAATGTGTAAGCTGCAGCCAGATGAATGTTATGGATGTTCTTTCGAAGTGCAGGTGTTTAACGGTCTTACTAGATGCTTAAGTACAATTTTGAGATACTTGTACTTCACTTGAGTATTTGTTGCTACTTTGTACTTCTACTCCACTACAATTCAGAGGTAAATGGTGTACTTTTACTTCACTATATTTAATATTTTACTTTACAGATCTGGATGAATGATGTGAAATCTAATCAAGTGTTAAATCAGACTTTAGTACTTCTCCTACTTCTCCAAGTACTTATATTCGAGTAATGGATCTATGTACTCCCCCCCTCCACTGCACTCTGTTTGACAGCTAGATAATCGATGGCACAGTAAATCAGATTTAATTAAACAAACATTAAAGTCGCCTCAAGAGAAGGGACTGAAACACGATGATGATCTGGATCTGTTTACTCACCGTAAAATGTAACTGTAAAGTCAACACGGTGTCGCTTCAGACCCGCAGCGTGGCTCGATTATTGGCTGCAAACTGACCTTTGGAGCTGCTTCCAGGTGTGTTTGATCTTTGGTCCAGAACATAACGGTGAACTTTTACAAAGACAGCCTGTTCTTAAGGTTTGATTTAGTTCATGAAGAGTCTAAAGTTCAGTAGGACCGAGTGGAGGTTGAATCTCCTCCCACTAGCACTACACCGAGAACGACACCAGGTGGCGCCATCGAGTCAACAAAGGGTTTTTTTAAATCTTTTTTTGAGCTTTATTGGAAAAGGGTATTTATAAACATGGCTTTCAGACTGTTCAACGAAAAAACAAAATCGATAAGGGGACAGGTGCACAAACACGGAAGAGGATTAGAGCCACATATTGGGATGTAACCAAAACTTAAAAATTAAAATTCTGACTTTAATCTCATAATTCTGGGTTTAAAGTCAGAACTCAAACTGCTATTTAACTTTTGGTAAAAAGAAATATCATGTGGCCCTCAATCCTCTTACAGAAGACAATATTCAAGACAAAAAAGTAATAACATTAAGTGAGGTATACATACAACAAAGCGATGTGTTTCATTAACCTGAAAATTAGCATTATCTATAATAAACAAACAGAACTAATAATAACCAAACAAAAAATGTGTCCAATCGGCACTTCTCTTGCCCCGCTTTTATTCTAGCTTTCGTATTTGAATGATCTTTGTACATGGTTTAAAACTATTGTAATGAAAGTGATTCAACAACAGAGATAATCTGAGGACTACCAGTATGTCTGTGAAGTAACGAGCATTTTGTTAATTGCCGTCAATTTTATATCCAACACTTTATTGTTTGTTGACCTAAAATAGCTGATCAGGTACACACATTGCGTGGTGGAGGGTTGAGTTTCTTTCTCATATGGTTCAAATATTATTATGTAGTACAGTATGGAAGCAAACAAGAGACAGAAGTATTCGAATTGTATTAGACACCGAATTTATAGCATTGAAAATAATTACTTTGAAAATCATGTATCTGAATGTTTTTGCTCCGAATTTACCTATGTGAAATAAAAATGTAAAAATTCAAGTGAAAAAAATTCGAATGTTCAAATTCAGATCCCAAAAATTCGACGTCAAAAAATTCGATGTCAAAAAATTCGGTGTATAAAATTCGATGTCAAAAATTGCGATGCAGCATCATCCGGGCTACTCAGACAGGATAAGCAATCGAGCCCTAATGCAATCAAACTGACTTGGCCTATCAGAGCACGGCTTTGTCAGTCATGTGATCACAACAACCCGGGAGAAAAATGACGGAGAACAGCGGGGCTCGCCGCTCGGGTAAGTAGTCAGTTTGTGCTCTTTATCTTATATACAAGCAGTGAGGGCTCGACAGCATTTGTATCTTACATTAGCTAAATGAGTGAAGTAGCCTTGTGCCTTGCTGTTAGCAAGCTCCGTAGTTATCATTAATTGAAGTGAATCACAACGTTACCGTGTCCTTTTGTGTGTGTGTGTGTGTGTGGGGGGGGGGGACTTATCTAACTTCGGTTAGATAAGTCAAGTAGACCATGCTACACTATACGAAATACTATCTTACAAAAGCCCTGCATTTAAACATGTTAATGTTACTTTAGTAAAAGTATGCTAGTATAATTAGCAACAAGTGTTGTTAGAGTATTTAAAGTAGACACAAGTTATTCTATTATATCATTTGATTTATTGTTATTACCGATGCACGAGTTGACTTAACTGTTGTAGTTGGAGCTCATTTTGAACAATGAGCTAACTAATTATTACTTTCATAATGGTGTAATGTGCCGACTATTTTCTACATTAATAGATGAAGGTCTGGTTTGTTCAAAGTCTCAAAATAGTAGGACCAGAGCCCGAGAGACTCTAGGGCTCTGAGTAGGACATGCTGTCATAATTACCCAGAGTCCGAAGTGACACCTTTACAATGTTAAAGCTGTTAGATAAATGTAGTGACGTAAAAACTAAAGTATTCAAGATAGTGTAGTGGAAAAGAGATAATGTTTGTTTTTTTTAAATGTTACCAAAACAAAATCTCTTGTTTTGGACTGACAGCAATGATTCAAGAAATAGTAGATAAATAAATACACACACATCAATGTGTTGTGGATGGAACACAACAAATGGTGCTCTTACCTGTGATGCCTCCTCCACACATTATAACCAGACTGTATCATTCAAACTATAAGTAACAGTTCTAGCTACTTGACTTCAGACAAACAATTCAAAAGACAAAATCAACACAATGTATTGAAAGACCAATCTTTATTTCTCTCCTTTTGTTTGTGTTATTAAACCCTGTCAATCTAAAAAACTGAGCAACTCAACAGTTAACTTTATATTTCTTATTGTCCAAAGCATCTATTACACTATTTGTTCCCCTCTCATATTCACAGGATGGATGATTAGAGACTTTGGGGGAGACCTCAGCTTTATGAACGTCCTGTCTGTTGCTTTGGCCAGAGAGGGCTGAGGGTCTTTCCCTCCTCGCAGGGAAAGACCCTGCAGGCCTGAGGGAGGAGGACCAGACCTGATGGAGGAGGACCTGCACCAGCTGCACCTACAGAACTTAGCCCATGCTGGGCATAGCTGTTACCACCTGCACAGGCCTAGCCTGTCAATTAACAGATTCACATTGAGTGTAACTTATGTATATTATTTCGTTTTTTGTTTTTTTTTAAATGGTGATGGTTCATGCTTGATAACTTTTAGTTCACATTTCAATAAATTGTATTTGCTCTCCTTTTGTCCGTTATCCTTACTGAAAATGTTAAATTACACATTCACATCTGACTGAAGATTGGCACCATTTATTTATGACGTTCCAAACTCGGCGGCACAAGTGATGTGAAGCTCAAAGTGCAAATGCATTTGATCAGCTGACTTTTTTTTTGCCAAACTTTATAGGCCTGACAATAATCACACTGTCTCTGTGCAACGTAAAACACAAAACAACACAAATGAAGTTCTTGTTAGACTACAAAACTAGTCAGTGTGCAGGTCTTTGTGTTACAATACAAGTGTCTCTTAGTGAATGTCCTGTACTGCTCTTAAATCTCATCACATCAGCTTTTCCTTTCCCTCTTGGATGTTCTTCTGGACCCTCAGAGAAAGAGAACATGGTGAAGCAGTCCTGTCTCTCAGGCGTGTCCTTTCCTAACAGAAATATCAAAAAACATATTATTGCAGAGCAAGTGTGTTATTTAAGAAAGAGGTGTGTTTGTTTGTTCATAAATATAATGATTTTTTTATTTGAATGTGTTTTTTTAAATCCAACAGTGTACTGCAAAGATAATCAGATTATGAATAAACCGTTCTAAATTCATCAACATTGAATTAAATGTATTATTAAAATAATATTTAACTGTTATCAAAACTTAGTGCAACTGTGGAAGCTTGCTCTGTTGTCTCACTGAAAGACAAAGGGTCGCAGCTCTCACTATGTGATGTTGCTTGGTAAAATGTAAATGTAACCTTTTGCTAATAAAGTCCACTCAACATCACTGATGTGTAGGTGATCTAGTATTCAGCCATGTTTAATGGCATGTCTATCAGTGTATTGGAGTCATTACTTTATGCATTCTTTGTAAAGCATGAAAAAGGTGTACCTTGGAATCCGTGCTGAAGTTCTCTGCTGTTAGGAGTCCAGGTCTGTCTCTCCTCCTCTGGTCCAGATCTGTCTCTCCTCCTCTGGTCCAGATCTGTCTCTCCTCCTCTGGTCCAGATCTGTCTCTCCTCCTCTGGTCCAGGTCTGTCTCTCCTCCTCTGGTCCAGGTTCTGTCTCTCATCCTCTGGTCCAGATCTGTCTCTCCTCCTCTGGTCCAGATCTGTCTCTCCTCCTCTGGTCCAGATCTGTCTCTCCTCCTCTGGTCCAGGTCGTCTCTCCTCCTCTGGTCCAGGTCTGTCTCTCCTCCTCTGGTCCAGGTCTGTCTCTCCTCCTCTGGTCCAGATCTGTTCTCTCCTCCTCTGGTCCAGATCTGTCTCTCCTCCTCTGGTCCAGATCTGCTCTCCTCCTCTGGTCCAGGTCTGTCTCTCCTCCTCTGGTCCAGGTCTGTCTCTCCTCCTCTGGTCCAGGTCTGTCTCTCCTCCTCTGTCCAGGTCTGTCTCTCCTCCTCTGGCCAGGTCTGTCTCTCCTCCTCTGGTCCAGATCTGTTCTCTCCTCCTCTGGTCCAGATCTGTCTCTCCTCCTCTGGTCCAGATCTGTCTCTCCTCCTCTGGTCCAGGTCTGTCTCTCCTCCTCTGGTCCAGGTCTGTCTCTCCTCCTCTGGTCCAGATCTGTCTCTCCTCCTCTGGTCCAGCCTGTCTGGATCACCTTGAGGACACTTTGAACAAACAGATGTAAAGTTACATGCATGGGTTACAGACTTCTTTCCATGCAAACAACTTTTTATCTTCTTTTAAAAACAGGTCATAATCTTATTGTTATACTTAAGAATGGCTGGATATCACAGTCCTTATACTGTATCAGTTTGATTGAGTATTATTGTGTAGGTCCTTTTTATTTTACTGTTACTTTGGATGAGGTTTTCATGAGTCAGTCAAATTAATGTGTTTTCAAATGCCATATTCATATGTATCACACGCGTAAGGGTAAGACACAAACCTATTGAACACATGCAATGCAATGGATAAGCTTAATTTCCACTGAAGTCACAGATAACGTCATATATCATATTTAAACAAATCATTTCCTTGTCACTAAAGCATTGACTACGCTATTCATCGTCCTTAAATGCAGGCATTAAGTTACATGTTCTGTTCTACAGCCACGATAAGGCTGTTTCTCAAGTGTGAGGATAATACAATTAAAAGAGGCATTGGTAATAATATTAAAAACAACAATGTTTGGGTCGGATAGGCGGTTAGCTGCAATAAATAACTCCAGTTCAACAAACCATATTACAATATCTAAGGGAGCGTTATTTCTGGACCATCTTGAAATGTGACGTTCATATTTTAAAGATACACATATTTCATTGTGAGGTTGATTTAATATACACTAAGCCTCTCTTCAACAATACGTTGACGTTAGCTAGTCTATTTTATGCTATAGTAGAGCATAGCGAATTTAAATGAACCTTAACAATGCATACAATAACCTAACTATCTAACGTACAAAGATGACCTTATTTTAGCAACCTCGCACAGAAGCCTTTTAGTATACAGTAGCATCCCACTTAATGTTTTACACTCTTGGATGCTACGCATAGCATCGTTAGCACAGATGGAGCTACGATTGCTCAAATGCTACCCCAACTCTAAACATTCATTAACGTTAGCTTAATAAAAACACCAGTAACATAACATAAAGTACGCAGGGTTGACTTACCGAAGAAACTGCATTCATGGACGGTCTGTTTCAACCGCAGATAAATCCTATATTTGCAGGACGAATAGTCCACCAGGAGCCAACACAACAAACACGGCCGAGTTCAAGTAGTGTTCTCCTCATGAGCTGAGCCGCTGTAGCATCACGGAGCTAACGGAGCTAGCAGAGAGGAGCTAGGAGCAGCAGCCCCGTTGTCATGAACGGGGAATCTAACTATATACAGAATATGTTTTTGTAGATCCAGGCTAGAAACATGTTCATTTTCTGATGTTAAGTTGGACATTTTAACAAAGGGTCTACGGGAATTGCTCCCATCTGCATCCATCGCCTACAGTTTGCAGCATTGGGCTTCACCGCACTGTCCCGGGGTTTGCCGCTTGGCTCTGATAGGCCAGAAGTCGGTTTGATTGCATTAGGGCTCGATTGCTTATCCTGTCTGAGTAGCCCGGATGAGGCTGCATCGCAATTTTTGACATCGTATTTTAAACACCGAAATATTTGACGTCGAATTTTTTTCACTTGAATTTTTGGGATCTGAATTTGAACATTCGAATTTTTTTAACTTGAATTTTTACATTTTTATTTCACATAGATAAATTCGGAGCAAAAAAAATTCAGATTCATGATTTTCAAAGTAATTATTTTCAATGCTATAAATTCGGTTGTCTAATACAATTCAAATTACTTCTGTCTCTTGTTTGCTTCCATAGTACAGTATCTTATGTGCATCTTACCTCATCCACAGTAAAGCTCTTCTTCCTGGTGATTGATTGGCACTAACAAGTGAAAAGCGGAAAATCATTAGTAAGACAAAGTGAATATATCTGAATAATACATTGTAAACACCAGAACTGACTAAATATTAAATAATAAAACAGACCAGATGAAGTACGTATGAATGAATATACGATGCTGAGGGAAATGAAAGAGTCTCCAGACAGCAAGCTTGTGCCCTCTGACCTTTGACCTATGGAGAGAATGGAGAGGGGGGAGGCATCTCACCCAACTGAGCGCACAACAACAATGTGCCGTCGGCTGGTTGTCTGTCATCCATCTGTCCCTGGGGGCCCCTTGGCTTTTTAAGGGGCCAACATAATGTAACATGCACCGAGGTTCATCTGGTTCTTCTGGTTCCTTCCTTTGGTTCCTCTGATTCCTTCCTCTGGTTCTTCTGGTTTCTATGACTCTTCTGGTTCCTCTGATTCCTTCCTCTGGTTCTTCTGGTTTCTATGACTCTTCTGGTTCCTCTGGTTCCTTCCTTTGGTTCCTTCCTCTGGTTCCTCTGATTCCTTCCTCTGGTTCTTCTGGTTCCTCTGGTTCCTCTGGTTCTTCTGGTTCCTCTGGTTCCTTCCTTTGGTTCCTTCCTCTGGTTCCTCTGATTTCTTCCTTTGGTTCTTTCCTCTGGTTCCTTCCTCTGATTCCTTCCTCTGGTTCATTTATCTGGTTCCTTCCTCTGGTTCCTCTGATTCCTTCCTCTGGTTCCTCTCTGGCTCCTCTGATTCCTTCCTCTGGTTTTTTCCTCTGGTTCCTTCCTCTGGTTCTTTCCTCTGGTCCCTTCCTCTGGTTCTTTCCTCTGGTTCCTCTCTGGTTATTCTGGTTCCTTCCTCTGGTTCCTTCCTCTGGTTCTTTCCTCTGGTCCCTTCCTCTGGTTCCTTCCTCTGGTTCCTTCATCTGGTTCTTTCCTCTGGTTCCTTCCTCTGGTTCCTCTCTGGTTCCTTCCTCTGGTTCCTCTGATTCCTTCCTCTGGTTCCTCTGTTTCCTTCCTCTGGTTCCTCTCTGGCTCCTCTGGTTCCTTCCTCTGGTTCTTCCTCTGGTTCCTTCCTCTGGTTCCTCTCTGGTTCCTTCCTCTGGTTCCTCTGATTCCTTCCTCTGGTTCCTCTGATTCCTTCCTCTGGTTCCTCTCTGGCTCCTCTGGTTCCTTCCTCTGGTTCCTTCCTCTGGTTCCTCTGATTCCTTCCTCTGGTTCCTCTGATTCCTTCCTCTGGTTCCTCTCTGGCTCCTCTGGTTCTTTCCTCTGGTTCCTTCCTCTGGTTCTTTCCTCTGGTCCCTTCCTCTGGTTCTTTCCTCTGGTTCCTTCCTCTGGTTCCTTCCTCTGGTTCTTTCCTCTGGTTCCTTCCTCTGGTCCCTTTCCTCTGGTTCTTTCCTCTGGTTTCCTCTCTGGTTATTCTGGTTCCTTCCTCTGGTTCCTTCCTCTGGGCTTCCTTCCTCTGGTTCCTTCATATGGTTATTTCCTCTGGTTCCTTCCTCTGGTTCCTTCCCTCTGGTTCCTCTCTGGTTCTTCCTGTTCCTTCCTCTGGTTCCTATCTGGTTCTTCTGGTTCTTTCCTCTGGTTCCTTCCTCTGGTTCCTCTCTGGTTCCTCTGGTTCTTTCCTCTGGTCCCTTCCTCTGGTTCGTCCCTCTGGTTCCTCCCTCTGGTTCCTCTGGTCTCTTCTGGTTCCTCTGGTTTCTCCTGGTTTAAGTCATTCATAGCGGTACATCTGCTTGTCAGTTTGGTTTCGGTGCTCACAATACATTTCAAAAAGATCCAATTAGCCGTTTTAAGGCCTTTTAATGTTGTAACTCCATTATAAAACTATAATACGAAATGACTACATGGTATTTAGCTTAGTCTGTTAGTGATATATCAGTAGCTGTCAGGAGGTAACAAGGACCCAATGCAGAATAAAAGAGTAGGGTATAAGAGCGTAAACAAAAAGCAAGCTTCATTAAATAAAAGCTGTTCCAAACAAACAGTACAACAATTGACGAGCAGGCACGATCAACAAAAGGGAAAGCTAGAGGACAGATGAGAGGAATCCAGAATACAAACAAACCAAGGAAACAACAACAACAAACTGACAGAGAAAACTCGGGAAGACCAGACTAAATACACACAAGACTAATCACAAGACACAGCAATCAGGCACAGGAGGGGAAACACAGGAGGTAAGACACAAGGAGAAAATGAACGTCAAAATAAAAACGGGAACTATTAATTCATATACCTTTTCATTAATTCCTCTCATATTTTGAGGCACTTATCCTTCATTTTACCTGCAAACGGTTGCCATGGGCCCGGTGAGAATATTAATAATGATGATATTACATTTTATCTGGAGGCGCCTTTCAAGACACACAAGGACACCTTAAAATGCGTAAATTAACAACATGAAATACAGACAGAAAAAGAGACTTTATTTTAAGAGGACATGACATGCTCATTTTCAGGTTTATATTTGTTGCTACATCCGCAGGAGAGGACTCTTTAAAGTAGAGACACTATATACTAGGGATGTGCATCTCCATCACTTAGGCCGATGGGAATCGCATCTCGATACGTTGCCACGATACGATACATTAACGATACATTTGAAACACGAAGTGATGTGATACGATTCACCCCTGTTCGATACGATGCGATTCAACACGATGCTAAATAATGATACTTCAGTTTGGTACGACAGAGGATTTTAGTTGTATTCCTTATATGCAGCAAATCATAAATTAACAAAAAAGTGCTTTACATATTTGGTTCTCTCTACTAGTACTGCGCATCCCATCATGCTGTTATTTTTTTACCTTAAAAAAAAAAAACCACTTGGACCTGGTGTAGTAGTGTTCTCTGTCTCATAGTACAGCACAATGTTATAACACCTCACAGGATGCATTGCCTATGATTAACAATGAGCTGCTGACTGATGAGCTGAACACTCATTCATAGGCTAACTCACCAGTGAGCAGAAAGCAGTGGTTTCTATGGGAACAATAAAGAATACAAATAACCTTTCACAAACAGGTATTTCATAACTGCTTACAGTGAGGAAGACATGTACACTGTTATTGGCCGTCACAGGCTGCTGTAAAGTAAACACCTCTCTCTCTGACAGAACACCTCACTGAGTGATTTCACTCATGTCTAACTTTCAGGGTTCTCTTTTCAGCCGCAGACCCCATGTCGCCTCTTTATGTGCGTCGCTAAGTTCCTCGTACTACTTGTGTACTTTAAAGCGGTCGTTTACAATTTGCGAGCGATTTTTCAAGTTGACCGTCTTTCTTGAAAAATCCGAAGTGTTGCCAAACGTTTGATTTGTAGGTATTTTTCGGTGCGCTGTGTTTCTCTTTCTCCTCGACTTCCATGTGTGTTGATAACTGAGACTCTCGGCCTCCGTAGTGCGGAGCAAATATCAAAGGTCGTCTCTGCTGAGTGCTGATTGGATGAGGGGATTTCATATGAATGAATAGTTTTTTTACCGATGCAAAGACGCTACAATCGATGCATCGCGAGTTCAACCTAAACTGTAGCCGATGTGCACTCGCATCTTCAACGTTTATGCCGGTGCACCGATGCGAATCGGTGAATCTTAACATCCCTACTACATACTGATATACACCTGAACATCAGCAGGAGAGGACTCTTTAAAGTAGAGACAGTACATACTGATATACACCTGAACATCAGCAGGAGAGGACTCTTTAAAGTAGAGACACTACATACTGATATACACCTGATCATCAGCAGGAGAGGACTCTTTAAAGTAGAGACACTACATACTGATATACACCTGAACATCAGCAGGAGAGGACTCTTTAAAGTAGAGACAGTACATACTGATATACACCTGAACACATCAGCAGGAGAGGACTCTTTAAAGTAGAGGACACTACATACTGATATACACCTGATCATCAGCAGGAGAGGACTCTTTAAAGTAGAGACACTACATACATGATATACACCTGAACATCAGCAGGAGAAGGACTCTTTAAAGTAGAGACACTACATACTGATATACACCTGATCATCAGCAGGAGAGGACTCTTTAAAGTAGAGACACTACATACTGATATACACCTGAACATCAGCAGGAGAGGACCTCTTTAAAGTAGAACCCTACATACTGATATACACCTGATCATCAGCAGGAGAGGACTCTTTAAGTGGAGACACTACATACTGATATACACCTGATCATCAGCAGGAGAGGACTCTTTAAAGTAGAGACACTACATACTGATATACACCTGAACATCAGCAGGAGAGGACTCTTTAAAGTAGAGACACTACATACTGATATACACCTGAACATCAGCAGGAGAGGACTCTTTAAAGTAGAGACACTACATACTGATATACACCTGAACATCAGCAGGAGAGGACCATACTGATATACACCTGAAGCATCAGCAGGAGAGGACTCTTTAAAGTAGAGACACTACATACTGATATACACCTGAACATCAGCAGGAGAGGACTCTTTAAAGTAGAGACACTACATACTGATATACACCTGAACATCAGCAGGAGAGGACTCTTTAAGGTAGACCAGGGGCGTACGGGGACACAAATTCAGCCCGGGACGTTCAGACGCACCGGCCCACACCGGGCCGCCGCCCACACATGTGGGCCACCCTTGTAGCCTACAGATAAATGATACATCTACTATGCTCATATACTGTATAACTGTTATGGCTAGATTCCCCAGAGTCAAGCCATAACATAAAAGAGATGGACAACAGAGTAGGGTGCAAAATGAAACCTTCCTTTAGTTAAGGTTTCTTAAAAATGTCCGTGTCATGTGTGAAGTGTGTCAAAGTGGATATGTAGGAGTCAGTACAATAGTATAGCAAATGGGTATAGTCAAAAATGGTTGCCTGTGCCTGGCTGTAAACAAAAAGAAGTGCCAATGCACATGCAGCTCAGACATTCAATCAATGCCATGTGGTCTAACCAACAAATGATTAATAGGCATTATGAGAGCACTTGTCCAGTATTAAATAACCAACTTTAAGGAATACAATATCATGCACAGTAATGTCAATCACTAAAATGAATGCAATAGTGAATTGGCCACACATCTGTGTCCTTATTATTGAATATTAATATTATTGAATATTAATATTATTTCATATAATTATTTAAAATTGTAATATTAATATGATATAATTTAACTTGGAATATCATGAGCATATAACTCTATCCTAATGCATCTAACTGTATGCAAAATATAATAGTCTGGCCAGCCCTGCAGCCCGTTCTAGCTTCTGATTGGCTCTCTAGGTTAGCATTCTAGCTTCTGACTGGCTGTCCAGGTTGTTAATCACACATCGCTAAACTTTTTTCTTGACGGTTTTCTCAGTCAACTAATGCTATTGCCAACAGTAACATAAATGAACACAGCCCTGCACACTGCACCTGCTGTCATTATATGCCGGGTCTATGGTTCATCATCTTCCTTTTCATTCTCCTCCTTATTACTGCGACTGGGAGCGGGAGCCCTTCTACTAAACAGCTCTGTGATTTTCGAAAATGTTCCAGCATCTTCGTGTAGCAATTTTCGTTTTTTCATTCTGGCTTTTTCAGCCCCACCCTTTCTTTTTTTACTGTTCTCCATCTTGTCTTTCTCAATTTCGCTAGCTAACTTACTGATCAATCATCAAACGAAGCTAGGGAGCTTGTCTGATGAGTGGACCTCGCGGGCCTCGCCCTCTTTCCAATTGGAAGAGACGACTCATCTCTCCCGGCCCAACCCCTTCAGTTCATCTATTAGCCTACTTTCGAAAACATAAGATTGACAAGTTTGACAACCTATCAATTGAATGCTTTTCCGATCGTATCCGATCACTAAATAAAGCGATCCACGTTCACTCGTATACATGGGCCAAGCATTAAGCCGATTACAATTTCACCTGTACCGAAGTGGGCCGATCGGAGTGGGGCAGTGGGCCGCGTCGAGTGGTCCGACCGGCCCACTTCGGTACCCCGGGGCTACCCGGCCCATCGGGATTCGTCCCGAACGTCCCGATGGCCAGTCCGCCCCTGGTAGAGACACTACATACTGATATACACCTGAACATCAGCAGGAGAGGACTCTTTAAAGTAGAGACACTACATACTGATATACACCTGAACATCAGCAGGAGAGTACTCTTTAAAGTAGAGACACTACATACTGATATACACCTGAACATCAGCAGGAGAGGACTCTTTAAAGTAGAGACACTACATACTGATATACACCTGAACATCAGCAGGAGAGGACTCTTTAAAGTAGGACACTACATACTGATATACACCTGAACATCAGCAGGAGAGGACTCTTTAAAGTAGAGACAACATACTGATATACACCTGAACATCAGCAGGAGAGGACTCTTTAAAGTAGAGACACTACATACTGATATACACCTGAACATCAGCAGGAGAGGACTCTTTAAAGTAGAGACACTACATACTGATATACACCTGAACATCAGCAGGAGAGGACTCTTTAAAGTAGAGCACTACATACTGATATTACACCTGAACATCAGCAGAGAGGACTCTTTAAAGTAGAGACACTACATACTGATATACACCTGAACATCAGCAGGAGAGGACTTTAAAGTAGAGAACTACATACTGATATACACCTGACATCAGCAGGAGAGGACTCTTTAAAGTAGAGACACTACATACTGATATACACCTGAACATCAGCAGGAGAGGACTCTTTAAAGTAGAGACACTACATACTGATATACACCTGAACATCAGCAGGAGAGGACTCTTTAAAGTAGAGACACTACATACTGATATACACCTGAACATCAGCAGGAGAGGACTCTTTAAAGTAGAGACACTACATAGCTGATATACACCTGAACATCAGCAGGAGAAGGACTCTTTAAAGTAGAGACACTACATACTGATATACACCTGAACATCAGCAGGAGAGGACTCTTTAAAGTAGAAGACACTACATACTGATATACACCTGAACATCAGCAGGAGAGGACTCTTTAAAGTAGAGACACTACATACTGAGTATACACCTGAACATCAGCAGGAGAGGACTCTTTAAAGTAGAGACACTACATACTGATATACACCTGAACATCAGCAGGAGAGGACTCTTTAAAGTAGAGACACTACATACTGATATACACCTGAACATCAGCAGGAGAGGACTCTTTAAAGTAGAGACACTACATACTGATATACACCTGAACATCAGCAGGAGAGGACTCTTTAAAGTAGAGACACTACATACTGATATACACCTGAACATCAGCAGGAGAGGACTCTTTAAAGTAGAGACACTACATACTGATATACACCTGAACATCAAGCAGGAGAGGACTCTTTAAAGTAGAGACACTACATACTGATATACACCTGAACATCAGCAGGAGAGGACTCTTTAAAGTAGAGACACTACATACTGATATACACCTGAACATCAGCAGGAGAGGACTCTTTAAAGTAGATACACATACGGATTACCCTGAACACATCAGCAGTAGAGACTACTACTGATATACACCTGAACATCAGCAGGAGAGGACTCTTAAAGTAGAGACACTACATACTGATATACACCCTGAACATCAGCAGGAGAGGACTCTTTAAAGTAGAGACACTACATACTGATATAACACCTGAACATCAGCAGGAGAGGACTCTTTAAAGTAGAGACACTACATACTGATATACACCTGATCATCAGCAAGGAGAGGACTCTTTAAAGTAGAGACACTACATACTGGAATATAACACCTGAACATCAGCAGGAGAGGACTCTTGAAAGTAGAGACACTACATAGCTGATATACACCTAACATCAGCAGGAGGAGAAGGCTCTTTAAAGTAGAGAACACTACATACTGATAATACACCCTGGAACATTCAAGCAGTGAGAGGAACTCTTTAAAGTAGAGACACTACATACTGATATACACCTGAACATCAGCAGGAGAGGAACTCTTTAAAAGGTAGAGACACTACATACTGATATACAACCTGAACATCAGCAGGAGAGGACTTCTTTAAAAGTAGGAGACAACTACATACTGATATAGCACCTGGAACAATCATCAGGAGAGACTCTTTAAAGTTAGACGACACTACACTGATATACACTGAACATCAGCAGGAGAGGACTCTTTAAAGTAGACACTACATACTGATATACACCGACATCAGCAGGAGAGGACTCTTTAAAGTAGAGACACTACATACTGATATACACCTGAACATCAGCAGGAGGGAGGACTCTTTAAGTAGAGACACACATACTGATATACACCTGACATCAGCAGGAGAGGACTCTTTAAAGTAGAGACACTACATACTGATATACACCTGAACATCAGCAGGAGAGGACTCTTTAAAGTAGACATACATACTGATATACACCTGACATCAGCAGGAGAGGACCTTAAAGTAGAGACACTACATACTGATATACACCTGAACATCAGCAGGAGAGGACTCTTTAAAGTAGAGACAACACACTGATATACACCTGAACATCAGCAGGAGAGGACTCTTTAAAGTAGAGACATACTACTGATATCACCTGAACATCAGCAGGAGAGGACTCTTTAAAGTAGAGACACACACTGAGATACATGAACCTCAGCAGGAGAGGACTCTTTAAAGTAGAGACACACATACTGAATACACCTGAACATCAGCAGGAGAGGAACTCTTTAAGTAGAGACCTAATACTGATATACACCTGAAATCAGCAGGAGAGGACTCTTTAAAGTAGAGACATACTGATATACACTGAACATCAGCAGGAGGGACTCTTTAAGTAGAGACACTACATACTGATATACCTGAACATCAGCAGGAGAGGACTCTTTAAAGTAGAGACACTACAGATATACACCTGAACATCAGCAGGAGAGGACTCTTTCAAGTAGAGACACTACATACTGATATACACCTGAACATCAGCAGGAGAGGACTCTTTAAAGTAGAGACACTACATACTGATATACACCTGAACATCAGCAGGAGAGGACTCTTTAAAAGTAGAGACACCACATACTGATTACAATCTGAACATCAGCAGGAGAGGACTCTTTAAAGTAGAGACACTACATACTGATATACACCTGACATCAGCAGGAGAGGATTCTGTAAAGTGAGAGACACTACATACTGATATACACCTGAACATCAGCATGAGAGGACTCTTTAAAGTAGAGACACTACATTCTGATATACAACCCTGAACATCAGCAGGAGAGGACTCTTTAAAGATAGAGACACTACATACTGATATACACCTGAACTCAGCAGGAGAGGACTCTTTTAAAGTAGAGACACTACATACTGATATACACCTGAACATCAGCAGGAGAGGACTCTGTAAAGTAGATACACTACATACTGATATACACCTGATAGACATCAACAGGAGTAGGACTCTTTAAAGTAGAGACACTACATACTGATATACACCTGGGACATCAGCAGGAGAGGACTCTTTAAAAGTAGAGACACTACATACTGATATACACCTGAACATCAGCAGGAGAGGACTCTTTAAAGTAGAAGAGACACTACATATGATATACACCTGGACATCAGCAGGAGAGGACTCTTTAAAGTAGACGACCACTACATACTGATATACACCTGAACATCAGCAGGAGAGGACTCTTTAAAGTAGAGACACTACATACTGATATACACCTGAACATCAGCAGGAGAGGACTCTTTAAAGTAGAGACACTACATACTTATACACCTGAACATCAGCAGGAGAGGACTCTTTAAAGTAGAGACACAAATACTGATGTACACCTGAACATCAGCAGGAGAGGACTCTTTAAAGTAGAGACACTACATACTGATATACACCTGAACATCAGCAGGAGAGGACTCTTTAAAGTAGAGACACTACATACTGATATACACCTGAACATTAGCAGGAGAGGACTCTTTAATGTAGAGACACTTCATACTGATATACACCTGAACATTAGCAGGATATAACTCTTTAAAGTAGAGACACTACATACTGATATGCACCTGAACATCAGCAGGAGAGGACTCTTTAAAGTAGAGACACTACATACTGATACACCTGAACATCAGCAGGAGAGGACTCTTTAAAGTAGAGACACTACATACTGATATACACCTGAACATCAGCAGGAGAGGACTCTTTAAAGTAGAGACACTACATACTTATACACCTGGACATCAGCAGGAGAGGAACTCTTTAAAGTAGACGCACCACATACTGATATACACCTGAACATCAGCAGGGGAGGACTCTTTAAAGTAGAAGAGACACTACATACTGATATACACCTGAACATCAGCAGGAGAGGACTCTTTAAGTAGAGACACCACATACTGATATACATCTGAACATCAGCAGGAAAGAGGACTCTTTAAAGTAGAGACACTACATACTGATATACACCTGAACATCAGCAGGATATAACTCTTTAAAGTAGAGAGACACTACATACTGATATACACCTGAACATCAGCAGGAGAGGACTCTTTAAAGTAGAGACACTACATACTGATACACCTGAACATCGCAGGAGAGGACTCTTTAAAGTAGAGACACTACATACTGATATACACCTGAACATCAGCAGGAGAGGACTCTTTAAAGTAGAGACACTACATACTGATATACACCTGAACATCAGCAGGAGAGGACTCTTTAAAGTAGAGACACTACATACTGATATACACCTGAACATCAGCAGGAGATGAATGTGCCCTCATCTTCTACAATAGTTTATCAGTTTGGTAGGAAAATATCACTCGACACCGGGTTGAGAATTAATAATCAGGTACTAATTTATTCTTGCAAGAAGGAGCAGAGTTCCGTCACATACAAAGGATATGGTTTAACTTACACACGTTGCTGAACGGAGCAGGAAAAAACATCAGGCTTATATAGTCCAAAACACGGAGATAACAACAAAGTCGTAAATCGAGGTGGCGCTAATATCATCCGCGGGTGTCGGAAAGGTGTCAGGAACATCTGCGACGTCTTCTGGAAAGAGTCACGTACATCCTTCACATAAGTGGGATATTTAGGAGACAACAAGTATGTAGGCTTGTTTGAGACACATTGCGGCTCGCCTCGAAAGTAGACGAGAGTAGCCGATCGCAGCCGGGGGAGGTGTCAAAAAGCTCGTCTGAAGTCGGACAGCTCGGAGTCCATGCTCGGAGTCGGCTTCGTCTTCTTCTTCTTCTCTCGGTTTTTTGGCGGATTGCAAACAGCTTGAAGGTGCATACCGCCACCTCCGGAGTCGGCTTGACTCGGTTTGCATTTATAAAGAATGCACACATGTGTTTAATCGTTAATGTCAGATATGTACTAAGTAAATACATTTGTTCCTGCTCCAGATTAGATTCAACTTTATTGTTATTGCACATATTACAGGTACTGAGACAACGAAATGCAGTTTAGCTTCTAACCAGGTACAACAAGCAGTAAAGTGAAAAGTAATGTACACAATCTACAGAATAAAATATAGAATGAATTGAATGATGAATAAACAGTGAGGGGTATGAATACACTAGATATCAGCCTGTGAGCAGTATGAACAGTGTGTATGAATATATGCTAAGATATATAAAGTATGAAAACGGTAAGCAGTATAGTATAAAATATATAGATATTAATTTCATGATGATAAACATTGTGGAACAATGATGAAAAATGGGAATGGATGTGGCGACGTAAAACTGACACAAAACAACAACAAACTTTTGCCAGCCAATTGGAGAGTTTCATCAGCAGCACGGTAAAAACCACCAATGAGCGCTCAGCTCGAGATACCAGCGAGCCGTTTCCCATCAAGCATTTCGCTTCCGCAGCCCGTGGAGAGCAACTGCGCCAACTCGCCTCGCCTCGCTCTCAAGGCTGCGGGCGTCTTTGTCCCGCGAAATTTCAAAGTCTCATGTGGGCGGGCCTCCAGAGCAAGTCGGACAAAATGACTAACCATCATGCAACGCACGAGCAAGACGTTGATCGCAACTGCGCAGGTCTGCGCAGGTCTTGCTTGTCTCAAACAAGCCTAGTGTCTTCTCATAAATATCAACAACCGGAAATGCCCTGCCTCCTCCTATCACAAGAAGAGGCAGCTGCAAGGTCATACACAGTGCAGAGTCACACATAGTAGGCTTGTTTGAGACAAGCAAGACCTGCGCAGTTGCGATCAACGTCTTGCTCGTGCGTTGCATGATGGTTAGTCATTTTGTCCGACTTGCTCTGGAGGCCCGCCCACATGAGACTTTGAAATTTCGCGGGACAAAGACGCCCGCAGCCTTGAGAGCGAGGCGAGGCGAGTCGGCGCAGTTGCTCTCCACGGGCTGCGGAAGCGAAATGCTTGATGGGAAACGCTCGCTGGTATCTCGAGCTGAGCGCTCATTGGTGGTTTTTACCACGTGTGCTGATGATGAAACTCTCCAATTGGCTGGCAAAAGTTTGTTGTTGTTTTGTGTCAGTTTTACGTCGCCACATCCATTCCCATTTTTCATCATTGTTCCACAATGTTTATCATCATGAAATTAATATCCATATATTTTATACTATACTGCTTACCGTTTTCATACTTTATATATCTTAGCATATTCATACACACTGTTCATACTGCTCTCAGGCTGCTGTGTATATCTAGTGTATTCATACCCCTCACTGTTTATTCATCATTCAATTCATTCTATATGTTATTCTGTAGATTGTGTACATTACTTTTCACTTTACTGCTTGTTGCACCTGGTTAGAAGCTAAACTGCATTTCGTTGTCTCAGTACCTGTAATATGTGCAATAACAATAAAGTTGAATCTAATCTGGAGCAGGAACAAATGTATTTACTTAGTACATATCTGACATTAACGATTAAACACATGTGTGCATTCTTTATAAATGCAAACCGAGTCAAGCCGACTCCGGAGGTGGCGGTATGCACCTTAAAGTTGTTTGCAATCCGCCAAAAAACCGAGAGAAGAAGAAGAAGACGAAGCCGACTCCGGGCTGCTTCTCAGGTCGATTAAATGAAATCCTTGCTTCCCTCACTTGCGTCGTTTCCCTGCGTTTAGTCCCTCCCACCAGGGAAGCATGGAGGGACGCAAGGAAACCACGAGAAGCAGGGAAATGAGTTTTAAGAGCAATGGGACGTCCTTTCCTCCGGAGCGTCACGTGAAGCGACGTCCGTTTGTGATGACGCTGCACAGCTGATCGTCTGACAGCAGCTCTGTCCCGTTATTTCCACAACACCCCCGCCTCTGTTAGTGCACATTTACTGACATAAACATTGTATCATCTGTTGTAGACCCCAATACATAAATCAAATAAGAAGTCATTCTCAAAAAAGATAAACGCCATTCTTAAAATGTAAAACGAAAAAAGCGATCATGAAAATGTTTCCAATAAATGAAAAAAAATTTTGACCACTTTGTTGTTTAGATATATCACATATTTGTAACTAAATGATACATGAATTGAAACAAAACACAGTATAAACTGAGGAGTGAGTCCCGTGAGGTTCATGTATTTTCTTCACTCCGCTGGGGTATTGCTCTCATGTCAAGAAGCATCAGATCAGTGCATGCACTGCCTCGTCCAATCAGTGAGCGATACACAGTAAGGGGGCGGGGTGAGTATCTGAGGATTTCATCGGAGGATGGTCTGGTGGTTCCTCGGTTAACGCTCCTCCATGATCGCTCCTCGCTCCTCGCTCCTCGATCCTCGGTCCTCCGGCAGAAATAAGAGCCATGGGACGGTACTCAAGATGGCGCAGGCAAATCAACTTCCGGTGAGACCGAGGACCGAGGAGCGAGGAAATGAAAATAGTCGACCTGAGAAGCAGCCCGAGCATGGACTCCGAGCTGTCCGACTTCAGGCGAGCTTTTTGAGACCTCCCCCGGCTGCGATCGGCTATTCTCGTCTACTTTCGAGGCGAGCCGCAACGCGTCTCAAACAAGCCTAGTATCAGTGCATTGAAACCACCCATACAGAGGAGACAACAGTATTTTCTCCAACACAGTTTTAGCGAGATTAGCTTTAAAGTCAACAACGAGAATTCACTGTTTTGATCTGTTGACACTACTCAGCTTCTTGCTAACTTTTACGTATTCAACCCGACTGATCATAAAAATAGATAAATGTGTGTCTATAGATCACTCAGATGTATTGCTACAGCTTGTCTTTAAACGCAACGCGCTCTGATGATGAACGACCGTCCACTCCCAGAAGCCTCCTGGATGCTACGAAGCTAATCATGCTAATAGGTTCAAGGTTCTTTATTTATAACAACTCAATGTTAGAAAAACATATTGTGTCGAGTTGAGAGGTCAAAGGTCGGCTGTCTTTTGGACTGGTGACAAATGTCTTCGGACACGCCTCCGCCCACCACACACACACACACACACACACACACACACACACACACACACGCACACACACACACACACACACACACACACACACACACACACACACACACACACACCAGCCATAAGACTGTTAAACACCTGAACTTTTGAAAGAACATCCATAACATGCATCTGTTTGCAACATATATGCATATTCCAATTACTTGTATAGAAACTATTCTGCACTATTTCGACTATATTTTTATTTACCTGCACTATTTGATCTGTTTTATTGTGTCGCACTGTTGGAGGAGCCTGGTACCTAAGATTTTCTTTGTCATAACTATACTGTAGCTATGTACACATGACCATAAAAGCCTTGAATCTTGAACACACACACACATAACCACACACACCACACTTAATCACTACGGCTGGTTAAGGAAGTCAGACGGAAACGCTCGGCTGCTTTAAAATGTATTCATTACATTTAGTATTCATGGGAGTAGCGTATCTTTGTCTGACGGGGGGGGGGGGGGGTGTCGGAGGTTACGGGGGGGGGGGCGTCTCATTCTAAACAAAGAGACACAAAAGAGAGGACACCTGTTTCCATCAGGACTGAGGTCGTCTGTGTGGTTTTGGCTGAAGTCATTTGAGGACATTCTTAAGGAATTGTGACAACAACGAAAAATGTTCAAGGATTTTTATTTTTTATTTAGCCTGTTTGAAACCAGTTTGGTTTACTATCCTCATTTATCAGGTTATAGATGGATTTCAACAGTCAGCTTTTCACACAATACTGAGACAATTATTTGGACAAAAGCTTTTGTAACAAAACAACATTTTTTAATAGCACTTTAAACGTCACAGAAAACCAACACAAAAAAAGGAATTAAGACAAAACATTTTTTGAAGGAGAATACTTTTTGACACTTTATACCCCAAGAGGAAATTATTGTGCTCTGCTTTCAACATAGTCTTTAATTCCACTTAACACAATTCCTTCAACAAACTAAAATCATCAATGTTTATTTATATAGCCCCAATATCACAAATGTTACCTTTGTCTCAGTGGACTTCACAGTGTGTACAGAATATCAGTATGACAATTACAAACACCCTCTGTCCTTAGACCACTCTGTCCTTAGACCCTCGTTCCTCAGACCCTCACATCGTACAAGGAAACACTTTCCGGAGAAAACCCACCAGTTTAAAGGGAACATGGGAGAAACCTCAGGGAGAGCAACAGAGGAGGGATCCCTCTCCCAGGACGGACAGACGTGCAATAGATGCCGTGTGTAAATCGAAGAGATAATACATGTTTACAGCATATAGACCGAATGTTAGGAAATGCATGTGCTGTAATAAGAATGATGAATCCACGAGGATTGTCAACAATCCTGTGGAAGCCATCAGGGAGGCAGCATGATGATATATGATAAAACAGGTCTGCTAAGTAATGTTGTATCTCCTAGTGCAGGCATCCTCAAAGTCCGGACTCTGGTCCGGATCCGGACCGAACCACAACTGTCTCTGGACTCTGAGCAAATTATACTTTTCATATGTATTATCTGTATGTCTGTGTTATCTGCGAGACATCGCCACAACGCAAGCGAGTCAAAATGATCCGCTGACTGCAAACAGCGCTCTGCATGTCCTGTTCCACTGTCTGTGTGTGTCTGTCAACGCATTGGTCCAATCACATTCAGCATCCCGTCAGCGTTTTTTCCCCCCAAACAATCTGCGAATCAGAGGCACAGTAGGGCGGGTCTTCGCGGAATGCGGGTGGGAAAAATGTGTGTCTCGTCTCTTTCAACCTGTCTGAGTCAGAGCGAGAGTTAACAGCTCATCTAGTTCCATCTGTACTGTAGCTAGTAGCCTAGTTTCACCTACCGGGGTGGCAGCTGACACCCTAAAAATAGGCCTTACCACCCCAGCTGCCAGCTTTGTTTTGAAAGAAAAGTTGTGGCTCATCGGATATTTATGAGAGAAAATCTCTAATGTCCGAG